>NW_027550547.1:0-1565 GCF_008692635.1 Crocuta crocuta
CCAGACCTTGTAGCTGAAGACGGCTCCTTAAAGCTGCTTCTCTTTGTGCCGCCAGAAGAGGGCGCCGTTGTCCGACAAAGAGGCAGCCAGCGTGGCCACAGCCAAGGTATTTGTTCAACTTCTGGGTTCAGCTTTCTCTGCCGCCCCAAGGGCACTGGGGGAAGAGGGGCCGGCCACCTCAGACCCGTCACTGCCCTCCTTACCCGCACAGCCCTCTTCAAGGAGACTCTGCCCGGCCTCCCCCATTTGGGGGCAGTTTCTAACAGGCTACCTTTGGCCCATTTATTTATTTCTTTCACCTCTTACCAACCCCTGGCCTGGTTTTTAATAAAAGTCCTGGTGGAGTGTGATCAGAAGGGGCTGTGTTGAGGCGCCGTCCAGGAGCTCTCAGATTCCTGGATCTGTCTGCATGGGAGAGTCCGACGGAATGGATTTCTGCCCCTCCGGCTGCCCCATCACAGGCCACGCAACCTTGGGCTGCTTGAGCCATCCTTCTGAGCTTCCGTTTGCCCATCTGTTAGAAAGGGAAGTGCCCCTCTGCCACGTGGAGAAGCTGAGGTCGGCGAATGGGCATGCCCCATCTGGGCCCTCGGAGCAGGGAAGGTCTAGGCTTTTTCTCACATTTGGAAGAATGTTCGAATAGGGAGTCTAGTGACACCTGGTGACAGCTGGTGATGACAATAATAATTGATTAGCCTTCCGTGGGGTCCCAAAACTATCGTCACATTTATTTTAATGCTTACAAGAACTCCGTAAAATAAGATATATTTTTACGCCCGTTTTACAGCAACGGTGTTGGGAGGGGGACCCTTTCCTCAAATGAGAGGTGAACGGGTGTTCGTTCAGAGCTATATGCTTCGGTTGGGACCTCATTGCTTCTGGCCTGTCGGGGGCGGGGGAGGTGAGGGCCAATGAGCGGTTCCTCTGTGCCTGGAACTCGGATCCTTCCTTCCCGGTAGGTATTGGTCCATTTAACCCTTGTGGCAGCCTTTAGAGGTAGGGAGGGGTTCCCCCTCTGTTTTACAGACAAAGAGATGAGGCCGAGGGCCGTCCAGGAACTGACTAGGGAACCGGGGCTGAATTGGAAGGTAGGGTGTCCGACTCCAGACTCGTGCTGGGGCCACAGCCTCCAGGAGGGGAAGGGAAGGAAGAACGCACAGAAGGGTGGGAGCCGCGCTCTCACAAGACGGGGAACCTGACCTTGACCCTCCCCCAATGCCGCCTTCTGAGCCTTGGCCTCCCCATTTACAACCGAGAAAGAACTATGCTTCTGGTCAACTTCCTGGATTATTCTGAAGCTCATGTGACAGAGCAGATGGAGAATTAGTTCCTAGAGACCAAGGTGGAGGGCGAGAATTCTAGCTGAGCCCACTCTGGAATTCAGACACGCCTGGGCCTGTTTGGGGAAAGCCCGGGCAGGCCCGTGAGGCACCAATTTCATGAGATTTTCGGTGGCCTGTTTATCCCTAGAGGAGAACAAGGACGCGGCTTTGCATGCCTGAGTCTCGGGAAGGCGCTGGCCACGAGCCCTTGGCTTTGTCCCGCAGGCACAGCTCGGGCACCGG
>NW_027550548.1:0-1566 GCF_008692635.1 Crocuta crocuta
CACATTTTTCTGTGTGCCTGGCAAATAAATACTTGTCTTATACTAAAAACAAACAAGCAAACAAACCCTCCAATATGAGAGCTTGTAAAAATGTCAGTTCTGTCCCCAAGACAGGGATATAGTATATTACGTCTATCTGGATTAGTGCATTGAGTAGCTACTTCCAACCACCTTAGAACTTGAGTTGATAGCTAGTCTATCAGTTGGTATGAGCCTGGGTCTTGTGTTATTTTCCTAGACTGTGTCATCCTGCCTTCCCCAATTTATTAGAACTTTTCTGAGAGCCAGGACCATGTCTGTCATACCACCCAATCTATCAAGACCTCAAGGTTCTACCTCTAAATACATTCATTGCTCTGTCTACTACATCCAACCTGATCTAAGGCAGGAAACTGATAACACACTCAAATCAGGTAATTCCAGGAAAGTTTAATAAAGGAAATATTAAAATAATAAACTGGTATAGGGAAATACAAGTGGTAGCCACTTTTTCCCTAGAAGGAAAGGGAGAAGAAAGCCATTACTAGAATACAGAGACACACAGAGCTTTGTGGACAGGCTACCTGATGGGAGCTGTGGTCTGTCATCAATGGCTATAGGTGCCCACAGCAACCTGCAGGTGGGGATCCTCCCACCCTCTGATCTCTTGCCAGTGCTCTGCATTGGCCAAGTTCAACCAGAAGCCAGAGAGTATAGTAACCAGTTAATCAGTAAACAAAGGTCAACTTCCTGGAATACAGAGCAGGATAGAGAATGGAGTAAATCTGGAAGGGTAAACAGAGTATCATCTTTAACCTGGACTCCTGCAGTAATCTTAACCTATAGTCTGATTTCTTCACAGCTGTCAAAGCAGTTTTTTTTAATGTGATGAAATATATGTAAGATTAAAACTGCCATTTTAACTTTTAAAGTGTATAATTCAGAGGCATTAATTACATTCACAATGTTCTGTACCCATCACCATTATCCATTTCGAAAACTTTTTTATAATTGCAGACAGAAACTACACCCGTTAAGGAATAATTTCCCATTCCTCTCACCCCTAAATCCCTGATAACCTCTAATCTAATTTCCATCTCTGGGAATTTGTTGATGTCAGCTATTTCATGTAAGTAGGATCATACAATATTTATCCTTTTATGTCTGGCTTCTTTAAATTAGCATACTGTTTATAGATTTATCCATATTATAGCATGCATCAGAGCCTTGTTCTTTTTTGTTGTTTTCTTTTAAAAAATTTTTTCAGGCCCACTTTGTCTCGAGTCATGTGGTGAGGCTGCAGTTGGATCGCTCTTCTCAGTAGTGAGGGAAAATGGTGGCTGCTCCCACACACAATCAGAAAAATGTAAGGTTAATTTAATTTTGACTTGTCACTGGTAGTTTGACTATGTGTAGTACACCTTTTATAGGTGGGTATATGAAATGTAGTAATGTATTTTACTAATTAATAATATATCTTAATAGTCTAGGGGGCTTTAGATTTGTGACTGTGTGGGTGGGTCCCTTAGGTGAATTTCGGCACAGTGTTGGGCCCTATGATATTTTACCTGTTTAAATATTGGTTTT
>NW_027550549.1:0-1564 GCF_008692635.1 Crocuta crocuta
ACCTAAGCGAAAGTTGGACGCTTAACCAACTAAGCCACCCAGGCGACCCTCACTTTGCCATTTTAATTTTACAACCCCCCCCTCACGCCTTTTAAAAATTTTGTATACAGTGATGGTCTCTGGAACAAGAGGAGGCAAATGTGTAAGTGTGGTCCACTTTCTTGAACCAGGGGCTTTGAATTTCATGTTGTCAAACAAGAAATAGGGACAGAAACTGCCTTGCATATGCATGCGTTGATTTATAAAGATTGGTATGAGGACAGTGGAGGCATGAAAGGGAACACACAAGACTTAATGTTTGATTTGACATCTTGGCAATCTATTTTCCTTGAGTGGAAAGCTCCAATGATTTTGTAAGTAACATCATTTCATTTTGCAACTGTGGATATGACCTGGATTAACAAGGTACTATATCTATCATCATCTTGTTACTTCGTGGGTTTACAATTATTTACTCACAAAGAAGGCAAAACCCTGTAACTGCCAGAACAAATCATCTTAAGCATGGCCTTCGAGCCAAAAAAGTCTTTAAAACTCCAATAGCCAGGAATAACTCCTATTGTTTCAGAATTTAAAAGCAATATTTCGTAGATTTCTATTTTAAATTTGAAAAAGATCTGTAGAGAAAAAGTTACAGGAGCAAGAAATTATATTTAAGAGCAACTCTGATATGTTTTGAGAGTATAAGGAGATTTAAAAACTGCCTTTGTCTTTTTAACATGTACACATTTGTAAAAGCACCTTCTTTGCTTTTCTGCTAGACAGTATAGTATGCTCATTAAAAGTCACTGGAACAGCATGTTCCATTATCTGCACTAAACCACAGGATTAACGAATATTCTAGTAAAAGCAATCACATTTATTAATGTCCCCATGGAGCTGTGGTTTAAAACAATAAACTTAACTATAATAATTTGGTATCCATTAACCAAATAAATTAATTCCTCCATCTATTATTTCTAGTATACTTTAAACCCCCTGATAGTAAAAGGGAGGAGAGGGAGAAATATCTTACTTATTTTTAAACAGAATAACTTTGGAAAAAGAATAAACCCAATTCTTGGCATTTGCATTACTTGGCAATTTATGATTCTGACAAAACCATGTGCAAAGAGTTAATGAGCTGGGTTGACTCCATTGGAAAAGCACATTCTGTAGTTGGAGGGGACGGCAGGAATTTAGGACCAAGATGATTGCCTGGAAAGGCCAGCAGGGGCACAGGAAGACAGATGGCAGAGAAAGGGGAGTGTTTTTTTCCATTCATTCACCAGATATAATTGGTACCTACTTTTTACCAATGTTAGATGCCTTTCAAAACTGATCTCATTTAATCCTTGCACTAAGCCTTAGAGATGAAGAAATCAGATGAGAGAGAGAGACTTTAACAAAATAACAGCTAATAAGTGGGAGAGCAGAATTTCCATTGAATACAGAGTCAACTGACTTTCAAAGCCTGTGCTCTATTTTCTGTCACACTGTGTGTAGACTGTTGTCCACACCTGAAATTATCTGCTTAATCTCCATAAGAATAAGCTCCTTGAGGGCAGAAGTTGTGGCTGCTTTG
>NW_027550550.1:0-1561 GCF_008692635.1 Crocuta crocuta
AAAGTCAGATGCTTAACCGACTGAGCCACCCAGGTGCCCCATGGTTTACAGTATTTCTTATGTAATCATCTTAACAACCCCTGAAATGGGCAGGACTCCCCTCCCCTTTACAGAGAAGGAAACGAGTGAAAAGCAGCTAAGTGGCCGGCTCAAGGTCACAAAGACCTCTACTCACTGCAGTCCGATTCTGTGCACCTGGTGGGGACAAGTGCGGAACCCGGGCTCTCAGCCACGGCCTCTTGTCTTATATACACATCAATAAATAAGAAGGATATAAATTTTAAGAAGAAGAAAAAAA
Organism: Crocuta crocuta; assembly: GCF_008692635.1. Lineage (NCBI taxonomy): Eukaryota > Metazoa > Chordata > Mammalia > Carnivora > Hyaenidae > Crocuta > Crocuta crocuta. The sequence continues at coordinate 299 of NW_027550550.1, forward strand.
ACCTGTTCAATCACTTAAAGAAACTGAAGGAAAAGTGCTCAAGGGGCAGACCGTGGCTAGACAGGAGACACACAAATCCTCCATGTAAAAAACCTCATCCACTTTCTTTAGTGGATGCAACTTTCTGCCCTTTGTATTTTACCCAGTCACCCACAGTAAAAGTGCCTCATGAAAACAAAATCCCGGCTTTGCCTCATCTGCTGGAAAACAGAGGGAAAAACGCATGTTCTCCTCACATCTGGCACAGGGCTGGGGGTTCTGGGTGCTCCTCTGAGCCTGAAGCAAAGGGTGCTGGGAGAAGGTGCAAGGCGGTGGGTGGGGGAAGGGAACGGGGGCCCAGAACCCAAAGAGGGAAGGTGTCAGAGACCCCACGGGTATAGACTCCTCGGAGAAGCTGTCACTCCTTGACGCCACATCCCAAAGCTTTTCCTAACTTTGTGCTCAAAAAGCACTTTATAAAACTGGTAACGAGAGAAACAAGGCGACCAGTACATAACACAGGAGTGTAGTTGTGTTTCCTTACATCCATGGGGTAAAGGCAATGAGTCAACACGTAGGCGAAGGTGGTTTAAATCTTTTCAAGGTATCTCAGGGGTGGTCTTGGGAGCACAGATTTGGAGCCCACGCACCCGGGTCGCTGTGAGCGGCACCCGGCACTCGGTGAGCTCACCTTAGTGTCACCGTCATCAAGGGCCCCGGAGTGCTGCACCAGGCAGACCCTTACTAACCTCTGCTGACTTTCATTTAAAACAGAAGGTGGTTGGGGCGCCTAATGGCGCAGCCGGTTAAACGTCTGACTCCCGGTCTTGGCTCAGGTGCTGAGTTCGAGAGTCCTAGACTGGGCTCCACGCTGACAGTGCAGAGCCTGCTTGGGATGCTGGCTCTCCTTCTCTCTGCCCCTCCCCTGCCTGTGCTCTCTCTCTCCTCTCTCTCTCAAATAAAACTTCAGAACAATTAAAAAAAACCTGTGGTTCAAACAAAACATGAGCCTGCGACTAGGGCAAGAAACTGGCAGAAATTCCACGGAGCAGTCACACCACAACGCAGCGGCAATGGGAGCAGAGCACGTGTAACGTGTGTGTTCACCAATGAAAGCACCGACCAAAGACACAGCCAAAGAGGGTGGGGGGAGGCAGGCTCGACGAAAATGCGAGTGTTTCTTGAAGCGGCGCTGTTTCCCTCTGTTGCCATTAGCAAATCTGAGACAACTGCGATCACAGCTCTCGCTAGGAGAAACTGGAATGTCTTCCTCGGGTGTATCAC
>NW_027550551.1:0-1568 GCF_008692635.1 Crocuta crocuta
CCCTGCCACTTCCTACCTCCTATTCACGCAACCACCCACTCAAGTCATCCACATTTTACACAGGAAGGAAAGGGGAATCAAAGGGTGAGCAGCTCTGGGATCTCGGCCATTTCAGGAGCCTGATGTTTCTGTAAACCAAGGCTGTGGTGAGCAGGGTCTGAGCAGGCACGCACAGGAAATTCCAAGTGCTGGGATCACATAAGAGACCCACGTCACCTTTACATCTAAGTGACCTGGACTCCACCGGCCTTCCCACAGGCCTCTAAGAGCAGCAGCCCTCACATCAGCTCAGACCCCATCCATCTTAGAGACACAAGCCTCCTACTTGCTAGGACCCCCTGAGGTTCACCTTCCACCACTGTAACTGGCTTCCTCATGGCTCCCATCAGTTTATGCCCAGGTGCTAGGAGCACACTGCCTTGAGTTCAGCTCAGTAACCACGGAACTAGACTCTTCCCCTGCACTTCAGCTTGATCCACAGATGGGACTCAGCCCACTGGGGTCTACACCTCATCTGAGCTTCCACCCCACGTCCCCAGAGATTAACAGGGATCATTTTCAGGAGGGGCTGAGCCAGAAACCTTACCCTCCAATTCCCTTCTAACACCCAATGCCCAATTCATCATGAACTCTCAGCTCTTTTCTTGAGAGTGGTCACTTTCCTTCCTTTGATGCACATCCTACATTCCCCAAGATGCACCTGTTCCCACCTCTCTGGCACTCTGCTCTTAGTCTGTCTCCCCATCCCTGCGTCTAAAGAACCCACTTTGAATCCCACATGTCTCTCCGAATACCTGAAGTGCTTCTTTGGTCAGAATAAAGCCCACCATCATGGCCCCTCACACCTCTGTGTGCCTACAACACTGATACCACACTCCCTAAGCAGACACACAGAGTAGTCCAATGCCTCTGGCCTCCCTCCACCCTGGTTGTCCAGTCTTGGCACATTTGCTTTCATCACTGCTCCTCTTTTCCTTTCTATCTATCAGAATGTGCTAGCCTCAGCAGCTGTCCTTGGGTTCTAGAAATAAATGCGTGGGAAAGTGTTGATGGGGTCAGTTCCCTGTAGTTCACTGACACCTTCTCAGGGCTTTGGAGACCCCTATCCACCATCAGGACAATATGATGACTTATGAGATGCAGTAATAACTGAAAGCAGGGCTGTGTAATACAATCATCCATTAACTGTTTCTCTTCATTTTTTTCTGAAATGACCATTTTAAATTATTTAAAACTCATATACACTGTAAACTCATGCCATGCTCCAACTCCTGGAGATGATCACACTTTGCCCAGCACCTCCTTTTATGCCATCTTGGGTGGGAAGACATCATCCCTTGGACAACATTTCCTGGAAGGCAAACTCTTCCAGGAAGTCCTTCATGTGCACAAAGGATCTCTCCACCTCAAGGAGGTGAGCCTGCCTCTCACCCTACTGCTGGAGGCCTGTTCTTCTAAGGTCTGGACCTCTCCCTCTAGGTAGGCACAACACTCCTTAATCCAGAAGACCTCACCCAGTGACTCCTCTGTTCTCCAGAGGAGCACTCTCAGCTCCCCATTCTCCTCCC
>NW_027550552.1:0-1565 GCF_008692635.1 Crocuta crocuta
GCTCGAACTCACAGACCTCGAGATCATGACCTGAGCTGAAGTTGGACGCTTACGGGAATGAGCCACCCAGGGGCCCCCTCCCCTTCTTCCTCTGAAGAGCAGAAGTCCTGGGGTCACAGTGGGCAGACAGCCAGCCAGCAAAGAACTATGCTTCCCAGATGACTCTGTGGGCAGGACCGGTCATGTGACTGAGTGCAGCCAATGGGATGTGAAAGGAAGCAGTCAGGGAATTTGGGGGTCCTGTCCTGGCTGAGGCCCACACCCCTTGAAGTAGGTGCAAGCCGCAGGTAGAGGCGCCCAGCCTCCGGGATAACCTCACCGTTGGCCACCCCGTTCCTGGAAGAAGGGCAAGTGTTGTCTCTGAGCCAGGATGCTGGGGTTTGACACTGCAGCTGCACTAATGCCCCGGTCCTGCAGGGCTGGGGCAGAGGGGGCGGCGCAGGGTGGAGGACACAGACAGGGGTCACGGACAGCAGGCAGTGGAGACCAGGCCCCGCCCTCAAAGCGCTCTCCCAGAGACTAACCGTGAGTGTCCAGCAAATCCTTCTAATCTGTCCCTCCAGACACGTAAACCACGGCCAGCTCAGAGGGGCCACGTATCTGTGCCCACGTGGCCAGCAGGTGTGCCAGCATGTGGGCACAGGGCAGCGGGTCCAGATTCATGGGCCGGAATCTCCAGCAGTGCAGAGGCTGGCCAAGGCCACCTCTTCCTGCACCTGGAGGGCCTGCCTACTGTCTCTCCCTGAGGCCACTGGCCCTAACAGACAGCGCCTTCCTGGACGAGACCCTGGGGGCTCCCCCGCAGACACACAGGCCCAGCCGCGCTCCATGCAAGCCGACACCATCCCAGGCCTCCTCCTGACTCGGGGAGGCGGGTGGGAGGTCAAGCACACCCCTCCAGAGGCTGCTGAGCCCTGATCAGGGAGGCATGGCTACTCAGAGAGGCTCAGGAGCAGAGAGTCCCAGGGTCATTTGAGGTTAAGACCTTCCCCCCCCAACCCCCCCAGCATCCAAGCTGCCTCCTCCATGAAGTGCTCCAGAGGCTCCCTGCTGCTCTCACTTCTTCTCTGGGGGTAATTCCTCATCCCAGAAAAAACCTCACCCATCTCGGTCTCCTTCCCCAGCTGCCCATCTCCTCTAGTCCCTCAGGTCCCTGAGAGAAGCTGCCATTCAGCTCATGCTCAACCCCCCACCCAGGCTGCCTCTGTTCCGGAACCACAAGAATCAGCCACCAGTGGAAGGCATCTGCCAGTGACTGGCTAGCAGGCGGACGTGTGAATGGTAGAGTTGAGGACAGGAGCAGTAATGGAAAGAGCAATGACCTTCTCTTCCACTTCCATAGCATTTTCTATATTTCTTAAACGTTTTTGGTAGAAAATTGGCTTTTTGAAGTGAGCGCATGCCAGTCATGTCATGTTACACTCACATGATTGCTGGGATACCCGGGGCAGGAAAGGGTTATCCTGCTCACGATTATGGAGAGAAAATCCAGGCCTGAGAGGCAGTAGATGTCCCAGGTCCTGGAGGTGAGGGGTGGGGCCTACAGACCTAGTGGTGAGTGTCCC
>NW_027550553.1:0-1571 GCF_008692635.1 Crocuta crocuta
CGCTAAGTCCTAGGACTCGGGGCCGCACATTGAGAGTTCTGTGTTAACTCTGTGCAGTCCCAGCCGGTAATAAAAGACTACCTTAACTCGGCTTCAGTGGTCTCGGTGGGTCTCTCTCTGTGTCTCTCGGCATAACACTTGTTTTGACAGAGAGACAGAGAGCTCAAGCAGGGGTAGGACAGGGAGAGGAAGAGAGAGAATCCCAAGCAGGCTCAGCGTTCCTGTCAGCATGGAGCCTGACAGGGGGCTCAAACTCATGAACCTTGAGATCATGACCTGAGCCAAATTAAGAGTCAGACACTTGGCTGACTGAGCCACCCAGGCACGCTATCTTCTTTATGAATTTCTTAATAACATTTGCTTTTCTCTACCTTGCTTTACTGTACATATACAGTGTATGATACATATAACTTGAAAATACAGGTGGAGCGACTATGTTATTGCTAAGGCTTCGAGTAAACTGTTGGGGGTTAGTAGTTACTTTTGGGAGGCGTCATGAGTTATACACAGATTTTTGACCTTGGAAATCAGCACTCTTACCCCGCGTTGTTCAAGGGTCAACTGGTCTATGTGCTGTTGACATGCTCCTATGTATTGAAAACTTTCAAATAATCCACACAGAAAAATATTAGAGTCAATAAACTACCTCTGTAAAGTTGCAGAGCACAATCATACAAAACACAGTTGTGTTTCTATGCACTGGCAATGAACAATCTGGGAAAAAATTAAGACGACTATTCCCTTACAAGTGCACCCAAAACAATAAAATACTTAGGAATAAATTTATTTCATGAGAAGCCAAGCTCATGCACTGAAAAGTATAAACCATTGCTGGAAGGGATTAAAGTGGACTTCCTGGGAGAAAAAAACCCACCATATTCATGCATTGTAAGATTTGATGTAGTTAACATGGCGACACGACTCAAAGGGATCTGCAGTTCAATTCTGTCAAAATCTTTTCCCCTGCATTTTTTTCCTTTTCAAATTTTTACTAGTGATTCGTCACTTACATACAACACCCAGCAATCATCAGAACAAGTGCCCTCCTTAATACCCATCGCCTATCTAGCCCGTCCCCCACCCGTCTCCCTCCATCAACCCTCGGTTTGTTCTCTGAGTCTCTTATGATTTGTTTCCCTCCCTCTCTCCCCCTCATATGTTCATGTTTTCGTTCTTAGATTCCACATATGAGTGAAATCATGGTGTTTGTTTTGACTGACTTTCTTCGCCGGGCGCAATACACTCTAGTTCCATCCACAATGTTGCAAATGACAAGATTCATTCCTTTTGATGGCTGAGTAATATTTCATTGCATACATATACCACTTCTTCCTTATCCAGTCATCAGTGGATGGACATTTGGGCTCTCTCTCTCTATAGTTTGGCTATCGTTGAGAATGCTGCGACAAACATCGGCGTGCTTGTGCTCCTTGGAATCAATAGTTTTGTATCCTTTGAATACATATCCAGTAATGCAATTGCTGGACCATAGCGTAGTTCTATTTTTTCTAATGTTTTCTTTATTTCTAAGAGAGAGAGGAAGGGAGGGAGGGAGAGAGAGAGAGAGAGAG
>NW_027550554.1:0-1571 GCF_008692635.1 Crocuta crocuta
AAAAAAACACAAATTAACAACAACAACAACAACAACAAAAAACCCTCTAGATTCTGGGTGTGCTTTAGTCTGCTTGTTAAAAGAATCTAGATCTAAAAATATAATTAAAAAAACAATAAAAAAGAATATGTATATATAAAAATGTATATATAATATTAAACAAAAAATTGATAATAGTAAAGAGTAAAAAGAGATTAATACAAAATAAATGAAAAAAATAATAACATAAATAAAATTAAAATGAAAGTTAGATCCTATTTCCCCTAGTGTTGAGGCTTTGCAGCACTATGATCAGTAGACTTGGTATAAGGGAGTTGTTTGTGTTGCTCTTCTAGGGAAAGGACCTGCTGCCCTGATTCTTCAGCCAACTTGTTTCAGTGGAAATGCAACTCAGGGGTGCAAGGGAGCAGGACTTTGCGTATGTGGCTCTGGCTTCCACTAAGTGGTGCTCTTTTATTCCCTGAAGGCGTTCAGCTCTGAAGGGTGGACCCAATATGGCTGTGTTCCATTCTATAACCCAGAGCTGAAAGTTTGTGCTCCCTACCCTTCAGGCAATCCTCACAGAAGAGCATTAATCACCCCTACTGTGTCCCAGGTTTCTGTGAGAACCCCATGTTCACTTAGCCAGTGTCCAAGCTTTTTTATCTCAGACACATGACTGAGTTTCAAAACTCTAAACTTTTAGGGATTCCCATGGTGTGGACCTACGTTGTTCCTCAGAGAGGGTCTTACCATGTGTTTGCACCCAGTGTGAAAAAAGCAGTGGCACAACTACACACTGTTCAAAGTTTATGTCAAAACAGAACAGAAGCCAGCATCCCTGCTTGCAGCCCTCAGCCAGAGCAAATCCCCTCTCTTATGCCTGGAAACAGCACAGCATGTTGGGGCCTCTAGTCTTTCTTGCAATCCAAATGATCCTGAGAACACATTGTCACTCCTGGGATTCTACCCCCTTCACTATTTGAGCACCTTAAAGGCAGGTACTACCCCCATGGTAGCGACTGCTAAAAGTTCAGATAAGCAGCTTCACTGTTTATACTACTTTGTAGTAGCCTCCTCTGAATGCAGGTTCCCTCTCCTGCTGGACCAAGAGCAATATCTCCCCTGGTAAACCCTCCACACATCTTACCTTCCAAACGGTGGTCCCTTTTCTACCTGTAGTCTTGCAGCTTTTGTTCATTCAGACCCTGGATTGATTTCTTGGTGTTCAGAATGTTTTGATAACTATCTAGCTGTGTTTAAGAGACAAATGAAACTTAGGGTCTCCCTGCTCCTCCAATATTTTAACTCCTCCACCTAAATATTGTTTTATAATGAAATGCTAGGTGCTTTTGCATATAACTTTTCTATGCTTCAGTTGTCTTCATTAGTAATATTAAAATACAAATGCTAATATGTTGTAGATATTAGGTTAAGTAATCAGATTACATTTAAAATGACATCAACATGAAAGGTGAATACAGTCTGTCATACAAATACAGTTGGGGGGCACGTGGGTGGCTCAGTTGGTTAAGCATCCAGGTTGGGCTAGGGTCATGATCTCATGGTTCATGAGTTCGAGCCCTGCATCA
>NW_027550555.1:0-1572 GCF_008692635.1 Crocuta crocuta
AACCTGAATTCCATTTTGAATTTATATAATCACAACAGTTATCTGTTATTACTCTCATGTGGTATAATTTTTTTTCCTATCCTTTGACAATTTTTTTTCTGCTCTTCTTTGCCACATTTGGCTTAATTAGATATGTGTTAGTTTTCTAGTTCCTATATTGGTTTCCTTTCCTCTCTTTGTTTACTTGATGTTAATCTTACCCAGTGATTTAAAAAGTTTCTATTTTAGTTTTCAGTGCTATGTTTCCTATTTTGTTCTTTTTTACAGATCCCGACTCATTTTATCCATATTCTTGTATCAACTCTTATATTTAACAGCTTACTTTCATGGTCTGTGCTACTTTTAACATTGCAGTTTGTGGGTCTGTTTTCCTCTTGAATGGTATTGCCCTTGCTCATGATTCATTTTCCTTATGTCTCCACAAAGTGGTAACTGTGTATTGTATACTGGATATTTTTTTCCCCCGGAGTATTACAGAAAGTTTGCTGCTATGGTTTTGTTTTGTTTTGTTTTTTCTCCCAGTAATCTTACTTAGACCCTTGTGGACTTTTATTTTTGCTTTGTTTTGTTAGATTGGTTGTCTTAGTTTGCCCATGATCCTACAGTGAATCCGTTGTCCGGGAAAACATTTGTTCCTCCTAAAGCTGCATACTTCGGGTTGTCAGCAGAAGACACTAGGTATTTTCTAAACTATGTTTACTTGAAGGGAACCAAGTACCAAATTCTGCCTTTGCCATGGCGAGCAGCAGTTGAAATCTTTTTTCAGCTCCTGTACCTTTCATATACTATTTTCCTTGAACCCTTAAGGGTCTTTGCCACATGAGAACAGTTCAGGGGTTAATCAAGTATCTGGTGGAAGAGTTTATGCAGATTTGGGGGTTCATCTCACTATGGCTTTGTCCTTGGCTTGACTTACCCAGCCTCAGTTTCCAACCACTTAGAAAGTCCCAATCTCCTCTGGCTTAAGAGGCCAATCAGTCTGAAGATTTTGACATGAACCTTATAGATAGAGCACCTCACAGACACTGGTCCCCTCCGTAGAAAAGCCGTATAGATTTGGCTCCTATCAGTGTTTCCTTTTTACCTAGGGTCAGAGTTCCTCTAGTTTTTGTCTGTCCTTGTTTGTTCTTACATGACTTCAGATAAGCTTCCCTTCTAAGTATTTAATTGTCAAATGAAAGAGCATTGCTCTGATAGGCCACCATTACCAGAACTAAAACTTTCTAAGGTATTTTTTTCTCTTTGTAGATAAATTCATTTTATTTTTAAAAATTTGGAAACCTAGAATTCAATTACAGAAATTATTTTCTTGGACATTATTTTGTAATTAGTTTTTATTCTAATTTAGGATATTTTTCTTGAATCACTCAATCTCTGAAGCCTTGAATAGAATTTGAGTTTTTTAAGTTTATTCATTTATTTTGAAAGAGAGAAAGAAGGAGAGTGAACACAAGTGAGAGAGGGGGAGAGAGAGGGAGAGAGAGGGGGAGAGAGAGAACTCTAAACAGGTTCTACACTGTCAGCACAGAGCCCGATGTGGGGCTTGAACTCACAGACCATGAGATCATGACC
>NW_027550556.1:0-1573 GCF_008692635.1 Crocuta crocuta
AGGAGAGGAGCAGGAAATTTATGGGCCATAGGGCTTTTGTCTTTTGAGCAAAAATGATCCTGTTAAAGGTGAGAGGGTTGAGAAAACTCGGGGAAACCTAGAAGTACCTTGCGTGTAAGATAGGGGTCTCATAGCCTCTCTTGATTGTTGGAAGTTCAGCCAGGTTATCATGTCTGTCTCTTTGAAAATCAATTCTTACCCTAGGATCTACATCATGTGTTTGCTGGGATTCTGTGTTATCATGTCCTCTTTGTAATTTGTGCTTGACGAAAAGCATCCGTGAATGTCTGAGGAGTTTTCCGTTGTGTGCATGATTCCTATTTTATTCATGCTCTCATCCCTTGATGGACTTTTGGGTGGTGTCTCTTGGCTCCCGTGGAGACTGCTGTCATGAACAGTAGGGGTTCAATTCCTGTCTCTTTCGGCCATGGGAATACTTGAAATTCTGCACTGTCAATCGCATAGAATCCTAAATCCCCTGGAATGTCTTTCGGCAGAACGTGTAGGCTTGACTTCATAAGAAGGATTGATGTTCTTTCATTCAAAGTGACCTATGTCTCATGCTCATGGAAGATGTTTGAAATGAGGGAAAGTGGAGAGGTGGTGTACTGGAACTTGCGGTATTATCTGTTCAAGTTTATCTTAAGCGACACCTGTTGTCAAGCACGTCTACTAACATCGAAAAATCTGGACCCGCTCTTTCATGGGGAGATCGAATTTGATCTCTGTTCAAAAGGTAGCTAATGTGCACAAATCATGGACTAGACACTTGGGGAATATTCGACCTGCTGTATTGATATAGAAATGCTTCTTACTGTCTATCGTCTTAGAACAATGACGGACTTAATGAATTCAAAAGTCTAGCCATTACCTCACGGAAAAACGGGCCTCAATGGGTTTTTTTTCGGGGCATGTCCTTTGAGGTCATGTTGCGGAAGCTTCTCTACAGGACCCATGACTGGCATGAAGGAAGTGACCTTTCTACGCTCTTCCCAGGGCTAAAAGAAGGCTACATCCCCGTGTCATTACGACCCCTTCCCACACTGTCCTGTGTTTTGACTGCTGGGTGCTTGTTTCTCAGGTCATGTGCGTTGTGGATCCATGACAGGAAAGACCTGAATCCCCCACGTGCAATTTCTGAAAGCTGCTACCCAAGCTTTGGCTTTGGCAATGGGAAAGGGACGCAACTGTGGTTTGATGGGAAAGATGATTCAAAAGAGCGCAGTAAGAAACGGGGATGACAACCACAGCCCCCTCAATGCCCATGGACACATTTCACTGATAGTATGTCTGAGACCTCTGCAAAGAACACAGCAGACTTGTGCACCTACTCCCCTTTCCTTTCTGGTTTCCTGACCAGTTTCCTCGGACTCCAGAGTATCCGGCGAAACCTCACAGTTCCTGCCGCCCTCTCCCACTGTCCCCAACTGAGTGCTGCTCCCTACCTGCAGAGTTTTCCAGCTCCCTGTTGCTGGACTCTGCTGTGCTCTCCATGCACGAATCTGTAGGAACACAAGTATAGAGAATCTTCTTAGCGAGAAGGGCTTGCCCGGCACTCTGACTCAAGTTGAGG
>NW_027550557.1:0-1574 GCF_008692635.1 Crocuta crocuta
CTTCTCCAGAAACGCCTCCCTCCCTGAGACCAGTGGCTCCGCTCGGGGCACACACACACTTTAGCGGGGGCTTCGAGCTCCCTGTGCACCAGGGTCACAGGAAGTCCCTCCAGATACCTGTGCGGCCTGGCGGGGAAATGCCGACCAGACGGCAGCTCAGAAGGAGACACGGGCTTGCTGGGCGCTGCGGGGGGCCCGTGCGGAGCGGCAGGGCCCCACCTGCTCTGTGTCACCGTCCCCACGGACCGGGCCTGTGCCCACGACGCAGTGTCCACGCCGAGCACTGACGGGGGCTTCTGACTGGGACAAGGGACGCCACGTTTCCGAACCCGGGGATTCCCGGTTCCCGTGGGGGGGGAGTCACGGAAACGCTGCGAGGACACGGGGGGCGGCCGGGCCTGCTTCCCCGCCAGTGCCACTCCTCACACCCTGCGCGGCCATTCCGGGAGCGCCGCTGACAGACGCCAACTGCACCTTCCCGTGTCCCCTTCGCCGGCACGGGCCGTGTGGTCAGCGTCCGTCCGGCGGGCTGGGAGGAGAGCGGCACGCCCGCAGAGGAGGCTCACGTCTGGACACCGCGTAGGCTGCGCGGTGCTGGGAAGAACGAGCCACCACAGAAAGCCAGGTCACCTACGGAATCACAGCTCTGAGCCCAGCAGAGAGCAGAGGGTGCGGGGAGACCGGCCGACCCGACCTCTGAGGAAGGAAGGCGCCTCCTGGGACAGACGGGGACAGAGTGCAGGGTTGTCTGGGCCAGAGTGAGAGCAGCGCAGGCCTTGCAGAGCGCAGGTAAGAACGTTCTTCTCGACTGCGTCAGAGATTTCTAGGGGCTCAATACAGGCTGGCCTGTGAGCACAGGATTCTGGAAGCCACGGCCACGTGGGGAGTGTGCCCCCACCTGTTGCTGCCCTGTGGGTCTTGCTGCGAACCCGAGAGAAAGGTCAGGAGACCGGAGGCCGCCGCCCTCTGTGGTGCTGGCCCTGGTGAGGCCACACTAGTCACTGCGGGAAAGGAACGAATCCTTCCCAGGCCCTTCTCCCCCATTCGACTCATGTAGCAAAACCCTCAAACAGGGTGGGGAGCTCTGCAGACCCTGCCCCTTGCTGGCACCCGGGGGGCCCTGTGTGGCCAAGGGAAGGGAACAGAGAAGCACAGAAACACCCGCCTGGACGAGCTGTGAGAACATCCTGATCACGACAGGAAACCCCACACCAGACACATCGAGATGACAAGGCGGCGCGTGGATACACTGGGGGGCCGGGATCGCTGGGACAGCCTCGGTGAGACCTAGTGACACAGAGTCCACCTAATGCCGACACTACCCAGGCAGCAGAGAAGCCCCGTCCCCCATCGGGGGGTCAGCCGGCACGGAGTACAAGTCACAGCAGAGGACCCCTGGGAGGGGCAGGTGTGCAGAGAGACCCCGTCTGAGGCCCCGGCTCACACTGAGGGCCTAACGCTGAGGGCAGAACAGGGACACTGAGACCAACCCGCCACTCCCTTAGTCCCCACCGCAGGCACGGGTGACGCTAGAAGAATCTGACGTCTGCGGGGGTGCCTGGGTGGCTTAGTCA
>NW_027550558.1:0-1568 GCF_008692635.1 Crocuta crocuta
AAAAAAAAAAAAACAGAAACACAAATATCTTGTATTTCTTCTACACTTTCCTGTCAGACCATCAAGACTTATTTCTCTATGCTGTTTCCCAATGTTCATATGATACATACTTTTCAGATGCTACTGTCCATCTGTTGAAGCATCTGTGATGCTAATGCCGAAATACCTTTTGACACAACAGTTCTTCAAAATAAATCTGTGATTTCAGAGTGCAATTACAAAGGGCAGTCTGGTTTTGTATATATATTTGTAGTATGTGTTGCATATATATGTATGTATGTACATGTTTAACACATGCACACACATTATGTAAATAGATACATAAATGATTCATATATATTTAGGCAAACTTCATTCTATCCTTTGATTTATAATCTGTCTCCTTACTAGACACAGTCCTTCTAAGCCTTGCTATGTCATGCATTGTATCTGCAACACATTATCTTCTCCCAACCGTGGTCCTGTTAGGTGTGTGGTGTTATTCTCATTTTGCAGATCAGAGAATTTAAGCAATGTCTGAATTCACACATTAAATAGGTAGAAAAAACAAGATGCAAAACAAAAACAAGATGCACAGTGTCTGTCTATTGTGAAAATGGTGGCCTGAGTATGCAGAAAGTATCTAATGAGAATTTCAGGCTCCCTAGTATTTGTTAGTGTTTGTGGTTTGAAGCCTACTGGTCCAAAACCCAGCTGTGTCCTCCTCATACAAGTAAGGAGAGGAACTGCCAAGTGACATCTCTTTGCACTGGGTTGGGAACATGGAATGATCACTGCAAAAATGTGCTACAGACAAGGATAAATACATATTTTCATACTTCACAAAATCATCCCGTTTTCATGAATCACTTCTTTTTATTTGTTTGTTTGTTTTCATACTCAACAGGATGCTAAGTAATACATTACTACACGATTGGAATACAGGATAGAAATGACAGATATTTACATTTTGTTTTCCTTTCTCGTTATTTGATCAGAATCAGATAAGGCTACATTGAATTTCAGACTTGCTAGATTCAAGGTAAAAAAGCTATGCTTTGTCTCAAGAATGCACTTCTGAGAAAGAAATGGAATATAAATACACATCTGTAAATCACATGCAGAATGCATGACAGAAAGTCTTCATATATGGAAAGTCTATGGTAAATTCTCCCATAAGCAGAAAATTTACCAATTATTTTCATGCTTGGGATTATGTTTGAAGAGACTCTTGTAAGAAGAATGTATGCCAGTGTTTGGCTGCCTGTAATATAAACATTCTTTGGAAGGGGTGATAATTATTTTGGGGCCATAAAACTAAGTGAGGATGTGAACCTTTCTGCTGTTTCTCCATATTATCTATTTGGTCTTAGAGTCATGTTGATTTTTTCCCCCTGCATTCATATGACCAAAGTGTAATTTGCTTTGCAAGTAAGGTTTTGTGGCTAATTTTTAACAAAAATTTAAACAACCTAGACCATATGTGTTGAATTCTATGTACAAAACCCTGCAATGGTTTCCCATTTCTGTTGTGATAAAAATAAAATAACCCAGGGGCGCCTGGGTGGCTTAGTCGGTTAAGCGTCCGA
>NW_027550559.1:0-1576 GCF_008692635.1 Crocuta crocuta
TGAGAGGTCCTGTAAAGTGAAGCTACATGCCACATCAAAAGACTTACCACTTACCGCTGAAAAAAATCTAAAAGATCTCAGTTTGCATATTGATTACCTTTGACTTGATAATGTTTTGGATGTATTGGATTAAATAACCTATTACTCTGGTTTTATCAGTATCTCTTTACTTCTTAGTGTAGCTAGTAAAAAGGTGGAAATTAACATAGGTGGCTCACAGTCTGTTTCTGCTAGGTAATGCTAATTTAGACCATAGAGATCCTTAAATAAGAAATGATTGGTTGCAAGATTAGCTATTGGGCCATTTTTTCTTTCCTTTCAGAGAAACAATGTTAAGGAAGTTTATGAGGTTCCTAAGAAAGTTGATAAGGACCTGCCTAGTCCTTACTGTACCTAAAGCATAATACTTGATGTCACTACCATAGAACAATTGATCAAGTTATTTAAGAGAAAAAAATTACTAATTTTAGGTGGGACAGCAGTGGCACTCATTTCTGGGTTGGAAGTGTGTTGGCTATGGAGTTGTATGTAAATGTATGTGCCTATGAATGGCACACGTGTTACGTATGACGAGAAGAGGACTACGTGAAGAAATAGTTGCATGTGGATTAATAAAAGGTATTTCTACTTCTCTATGGAATTGATAAGAAAACAAGTCTTTATACTGCTATTTTGCAAACATGATCAAGTCGAAGATGAAAATGATAGGTAGATTCTATAGGATAAGATCTGGCAGAATTGTACTACATCTTTTCCCCTTAATTTTTAAAATATCTAGGAATCCTTCATACATTCATAATTAAGTGTGAATTGCTGGCTTGATGAGGAATTACTTAGAAACCATTTTTAAGTTAGCAATTATCTACTTAAGTTCTTTGGCATAATGAACACCGAGAAGCAAAATTTCAGGGAATTAGAAAATGCTAATTGGGCTGAATAGAAAAATGTTAGACATAAGAAATTTACATTTCTCTGATTGTATGTACAGTCATTAAAGTTTATTGAAAGTTTCTAATCCAGTGGGAAAGCTTAAATCAGTAGTTCTCAAGCTTTAATGTGCATCAGAAATATCTGGGGCAGTTTATTAAAACATTGGCTATTGGGTCCCATGTCCAGTATCTGATTCATAGGTCTGGCATGAGGCTTGAGAACTTGTATTACTAAATTTCTCAGGTGCTGGTGTGGGCATGGCAACTACATTTTGCAAACTGCTCGGTTGATATTTTTCCTTAGTGATCCAAAAGCATATCCATAAAATATTTTTTATATTCACTGAGTTTTACAAAAGCACATAAAAGATAATAGAAAAAATTATGTAAAATATATCTAAAACTAAGCATTGCTACCTTAAAATTGTTGCTTAAGGAATCCATCTCTCAAAACAATGTATACGTGGTTTTGTATTAACAGCTTGTTGTCTTTAAAAGCTGCTGTTTATTTCCAACAGAAAAAGGATGCCAGAATAATTCTCCCTGCGTTACATGGAACAAAATTAGTTTTAAACATCCTAGGTTGAGAAAATACATGATTTTATCATCATGTGAAAGGGATTAAATGTCCTAAAGCAAAAAAAAAA
>NW_027550560.1:0-1574 GCF_008692635.1 Crocuta crocuta
TATGTTTGCACACGTATGTATCACGTGGTACCTGTAACTCATGTTTACAAGACTGCATACTTCTTTTTTCTCTCTGCATTCCTGGATTATTACCTCTACTTTGTGTTTAGGAGTTAATTCACTTTTTTGTTAGAAACAAGTGAGTCCTGAAGATACTACTTTTCATGCTTACAGCAATTCCACGTCTACTCGTAACTCTATTTGTCGAGTTTAATTAATTCTTTAATCCTGGTGCTGCTTTTGTTTTACTAGCTAATATCTTGTACCGTTTTTAAATGGGTATAAATGTACTCTGCTTGTTGACATGCTTAAGTGCCTCTTCTAAGCTGCTCTTACGAGCTACTGACAAATTTAAGACATTATTAGACTAGAAAATAATACTTTTTCCCGAGAAATCCAAATGCATTTTAATATAGCTATAAAACGTTCACACGTTTTGTGTGAAGTGAATATAGGGAAGTGATATTCATAATTTATGGGGGGAAGTATTTATGCTATCAGGTGGTAAGACTCTTTTCAAAATTCACCAAAAGGCGGGTTTGATTTTTACCTCAGTTCCTCCAGATTTTTCATTTATGTCGGGTAAACCTCATACCACGTTTCCACTAAACCTGGTGGTAACCACAGTACCCTCTTCAGTGGCTGGGTCCTGTGCTATTCTAGTCCATTCTTGGCGAGGCAGTAATTCCTGTCATGATGGTAGATTTGGTCAAGAACCCAGTCGTAGTGGCCGTGACTATCGTGTCCCTGGGAGGATCGACGGCCACCATCCTAAACACAGGATCCACGTCAGCCTCGGCGTTTTCCAGTCCTACAGCCTGTGTTTTTGTGTTTCCACCAAGTGGCCACTCAGACCCACAAGCCCGTCACATACTGTTTAGCCCTCTTCCTTCATTCTTGTACCCACTGAGCAGTGATCCTATCTCTTCACCACCGTCACCCGCCCTGGGTCCTCACCCACCCGGCGCCTCCTTCCCTGTCCCTCTTCCATCCAGGGAAGCACACAGCAAAACCTTCTGCGGTGAGAACTTATTCCCTGTCCTTCTCTCTCCCCCCTTCCCTGGATCATTAACACATTGGCCACACATTTACCACTTTGAAAAGTTGTACAACTGTATACATTTTTCCCTGCTAACTGGTTGGGAAATTCATTCATTCACTTATTCATTCATTTATTCATCTGTCAGTAGGAACATGTTGGTGGCTCTTTCTGTGCCAGCTGCCATATGGGGTAGGCAGGGTCTCAGCACCCACCCCTATAATGGGGGAGGGCAGGGTGTGCCCACAGACCATGACTGGCTTTCTGGGTGTGGTGCTGGGATTGTAAACTGTTCTCAGATCTGCTTGTGTAGGGATTATCAAGTGACACATGGTCCCTCTGGACTTACTGGCTCTAAATTTTGGATGTACATTTATGGGGCACATCTCTTTTTTGGTTAATCAAGAGAAACCTGAGAGCCAGGGAAGGTGGATGAATCTGAAAGTGTTAATGTCAAGTCCAGAAGGACCAAAGAGCCTACTTTGCTCTAAGCACTAATAAGCTCAATTGGGAAATTTTATATGTCAGCATATCT
>NW_027550561.1:0-1577 GCF_008692635.1 Crocuta crocuta
TAAAAAAAAAAAAAAAAAGAAATACCATGCAGGATTTGGTAACCTCTAGAAGTTGTCCATCTGAGTGTGGACTCTGCAGATATTTCTTCAAACCTGGAAAAGGCCTATTTCTCTTAAAAAGTTTGAGTCGATCTCCCCCAGTTGGCCTTGGGGGCATGTACAAGGCTCTGGTCCTTTCATCTGGACAAGGCTAGCACAAGCAGGGAGAACGTTCATCTTTTGTTGGAAGATTATGAGAATAAATCATCTCTCATGGCCCTAACATATCTATAAGGGAATAGGTACACAAACACCTGACTTAGAAAGGATTAGGATATTTATAGCAGGTCTTTCTGAGCCTGAGAAAAGGAAAACTACCTCAGAACAAATGGAAACTAAAAAAAAAAAAATCATTATTAAGCTAAAAATGTATTCAGAGACAGATTTGCCTCTCCATGTTTACATTATTTCATAAAATTAAAACAACACCCACCCCCTACACCACCACCCCATATTGATTCTAATAGACAATTAGCTGTATTTCCACAACACCAAGCATCTAGAAGAAGGGTGAATCATTCAGTCAAACATCTGCATGCCAGTCTACAATGTTGCCAAAAATCTGGATATCTTGAATGATTTGGATAGCCAGCTGTATTTTTCCTTTTTTTCTTTCTCTAAACTCCCTAAAATGACACTAGTGAAAATACATTAAAAACTATCTGCAGGCACCCTACAAACATAAAGTGTCATCATTACTGACGTCTCATTGCTCTAAAAAAATTATATGAAGCCTTTAGAAACATTTCGAGTAAGAAATACCTTCTCGACTATAAATCAATAAAACCATATATTTCTCCGCCACCACCTCTCCCACTCTGAACATTACAGAAGCAGCTCAGGAAAACAAGAGAGAATAACAATAAATGATATTACAATGTTGCTTTGAAATGAGAATTGGTAGTATGGGGCAGGGGGGAAGCAGATGGGAAAGAAATGAACCCAGAGAGGATGATTTTTGTTTAAATAAGTTCATAATATGTGAAATGCACAATGGAAACTGACAGGGGAGGTGGAGGATCATTGTTTGAATAGCATCAATATAAACACAGATGCAAAAGAAATTGGCTTGGGAGATGGAAGAGCCTAGTCTGAATAATGTTGTATACCAATAAAACCCATAAAAAACGGGGGGGAAATATAGAGAGCAGGTGATTATTTCCGTGATGCTTGAAGATGTACATTTCCACAGATATCAAGAGGAAAGGGAAAGATGCCTTAGCTGTCCCTTAGTTGGCTATTTTTGCTACAGTTCATAATTCTTCAGGTTTCGCCAAATCACAACTTGTCTGTTTGCTTGACTGTATGCTAAGCAGACTTCTATCTTATAGTGAAAGAGGCTGTATAGGGGTCAGTCCTGGGAAATATAAAATACGGAGATGTGAGGCTCAACCGAACTCCCGGACCTTGCTAACATTCATGCTGGTTAATGAGAATCACAAAATATTTAGGGCAGGCAGAGGACACAGGAGCCTGTCCTTCCTCAAGCTCACCTGACCATCCACTCCTATTGTGCTTCGGGGAGTCTCTCACTTCTC
>NW_027550562.1:0-1577 GCF_008692635.1 Crocuta crocuta
AAAAAAAAAAGGATTTGCCTCAGCCTTGCTGTGCCTCAGAGACAGAGCCCAGGCGGAGGTTCTTTTGTGTTTTATCCATGTGTCCTCTACTTCCAGCAGCAGAGAAAAGCAAAGAGGCGGAGAAGCCAAGGGAGAAGGAGGGATGGGATCTGGGAAGGTAGAAAAACAGATGACAGACACAAGAAGAGTGGCTGCCTTCTCATCACACCAGCCTCATTCAGTGGCCATGTTCCCCTCTCCCAGATCATTTCCAGACCTACAGTCAGCCTTTCCCACCCACTGCTTCCTTAGCCTGGCTCTCCTGGAAAAGCCTACCGTACCACAGCCCCTAGACTGTTATGCAACTTTAAAAAGGCCCACTATTGGGATTTGGGGAGAAGAAGCTTGGAGACTCGAGGAAGGCAGCTTGTCAACCAGCTCTGACGTTTCTGAGCAGGGATGACTAAGAGGAGGAGAGCATGCTGCTGAGAACATGACACCCCTGCCCAAACTCTTCCCAGTCTCTCCAATATTGGGGGCCAGACTCCTCCCAACCACAGCCTCCCCAGGCCTGCCTGGCCCAGCTCTCCCACTTTCTCCTCTGTCCGGCAGCCCTCAGTCTCCACCCCTGCCACATGGGTTCTCACTCAGTTCCCCAGGCACATGGACCACACTGGTTCATCCTTCAGGCCTTTGCAGGAGCTGGGTCTTCAAGGTTGCGTGTGCTCAATCTCCTCATCTTCCCCCAAACCCAGTCCTTCGCATTCACTGTATACATCCAAGCCCATTTCAATGTCACCTCCTCAGGGAAGCCTTCCCTAACTCCACAAGACCTCCTGCCACACTTCTGCAACCCACTGGCCTCGACTTTTCTTTGCAGTACTTTGCAGTTTGTCTTTACTTGTGTGATTGTTTCATTAATGCCTGTCTCGTTCGTGAGGATAAAGACCAAGTTTACGCGTTACGCTCTTCACTTCTCAGGGCATGATGCAGTACTTGGCATATAGTAAGTACTCAAAACTAGTGAATGAATGAATGCATGACTAGTGTTTCAAGAGTCCTAGATCTCTTGTAAGGAGAACAGTGACATCTAGTGACTGCTTTCATACCCTTGGGCTTCTCTGATAACACCCCACCAACTGGCCTCGAAAACATCTTGCTGGATGTTTTCTGAATTATTGAACTGAATTATTTCGCTGATGTCAAGGGAAACTGGCATAGAATCCAGACATGGGGGAATCTGACTCCTAAGCAAGGAGGAAAGGAGCCACCAAGGCTCTTGCTACCACATGTGCCAAGAACACATCCCAAAAGTCCTGTGACTTCACTAAAATGGTGCCACATTACAGATGAGGAGAGTCTCGCCCAGAAAGGCAGTCGCTGGGCCAAGTTTACAGAGCAGTAAATGGGGATTTTCACAGCCTCACCCACCAAGTCCTGGAGAGCAGCTAACCACGAGGCTTCACTCATCCACACTGACACAACTCTGGTCAGGCCATCTTCAGTATTCAGTGGAAGCTTCTACAGCCTCCTGAGAGGTCTCCCTCTTTGCACCCTTGCGTTTTCACACTCATCTCTCACCCTGAATCCGGAGGGGT
>NW_027550563.1:0-1573 GCF_008692635.1 Crocuta crocuta
TAATAAATGGTTCCCTACTGAATCTACATTTTTCTCCTGTATTCTGGTGGGATTTGGGAGCACATGATCACTGGCATACCTATAACCTCTTTTCAGATGAACCTTCCCTTTCAAGTAGCAGGCCGGTGGATTTACTGTTCTCTACCATGCAAAGATGTTGATTATACGCAGCCCTAAGAGAATCAAGGAGGCTCATCTCCAGGGACCAAATAGCGCTGGTTAATTAAATACCATACATTTCTGCTGTCACCGTCTAGCCACAGCCAGAGGGTTTGGTAAGAAAGACCCACTGGTTCCTCGTTTTTCTGGCCTGCCATCAACCTCTGACGTGTCCTCCTCTTCCTCTGAGTTACGTTACATTGAAACAGGATGAGGGGTGGGAATGTTCCCAGCAAAGGGTGTGATGCCGGGTCCAGCAAGATGAGTCATTTAACTGTCTCTCATTTCTCGCGCCCCAAATCCACTGGATGTTTCAAGGAAAAGGGATGATTCTCCACATGTATTTTGTTTACTTTGTATTGTCTTTCTGTCTTGAAATAGGAAACCTGGCCCATTGCATACATTGAGGTTTCTGACTCAAGAACAGCCTCTTCCAGAATCTGGAATCTGCTCACTAAGTTGGGGAGTTGCTGCACCCCCAGCACTGGTGGCTAATGAATCATAGCAGAGGGTGCCATCTTTTCCTTCCTCCATTCTCCCAGGAGCACACTTCCAGAGCTAGAGGCTGTTCTCTGCAACTTTTCCAAAGTTCTGTGAAATAAAAATCACAGCATGGCAGCATTCACCTGGGTTATGCATTAGGCTAATATTGCCAGATGAGATTGATTTTTCTCCCTTTTGGGAAAAGAAGCCGAACATAGAACCTGTATGGCTTGGTCCTAGAAAATCCCATTTCTTTTTGTACAACCGATCCGTCTGGATGTCTCTTGATCCTGTTTGTTAGACTCACCTGAGGAGCTCTTAAAATACAGATGGCCAGGCTGCATCCCAGACCATTGACAAGGGGTGGGGCCTGGGCATCTGTGTCTTTTCTTTTCCCCCCTAAAATTTTTACTTAGAAAAATTTCAAATGTACAGAAAAGTTGCAACAGTATTACAGTGAACACCCATGTTAACAATTTGCTACATTTGTTTCTCTCTGTATATGTATATGTGTAGGTATACACACATACAGATACACTTCTTTTCTCCTTAAACAAGTTGAAAGGAAGTTACAGATATCAGGGCACTTCATCCCTGAATACTGTGGCATAAGGCCATTCTCCTGTGTAACAACAAGAGAATGAACGAACACGCTCCGGAAATCTAACATTAATATAATGCTATTATCTAGTAGTGGTCCATATTCAGATTTCCCCAATTCTCCTAATAATGTCGTTTATAATCTTTTTAAAAAACCCGAATGCAGTTAAGGATTGCATTATATTTAATTGTTGTATCTCTTTACTGTTTCTAAATCTAAAACAGTTCCCTAGCCTTTTTTTAAAACTATATGTGATAGTGACTTAAAAATATTTTTATTAAAAAAATTTGTTAAAGTTTATTTATTTTGAGAGAGAGAGAGAGAGAGAGA
>NW_027550564.1:0-1578 GCF_008692635.1 Crocuta crocuta
TTCTGGAGTTTTTACTTTTATTTGAGGTTTTGTTGTTTTCATTTTATACTTCTTTCATTTCTTTGGTATCTAACAATGGATTCTCAAGTGACAGACAACTGACACATAGTGTCTTTAATGAAGTTCACAAATAATGAGGCATTTAGTCAGCTGAGCTACCTCCAAAATAGTACAACAACTGATCAACTAACCTGTGGACTAAATACTATGTGGAAAGTATATGACAGTTTACCTGACATAGCCAAGAACACAGTCTGCCCCAAATACAAGTTTGTGGAATTTGCATGGGAAGCCACTCATGGGTTAATAAGAGCTGAGTCTATTCTAGCAAAGAATGGCAGATACTGACCACAGAGAACACTCATGGTGCCTTCACGTGGCCTCCGGGCTAGCGATCAGAGCCGGGCTCTGGGTCTCTTTCTGCTATTATATAACTGCACTGCTGTACACAAGTCTCTGTACTCACCCAGATCTAAGTTCACGATCTGAAGTTTTGTGTTGTCCACTCTATGCCTCTGCCACTGAACATCAGGGATTCCACATATGCTCAGTACAATGGCTGCTAATGGCAACTGACCTATAAATTCTATTCAACAAGGCACCCCTACATGTTAGAGAACACAACTTCCTGTTACCGAGCATTGTAGACCTGCCAGAATGATATTAAGTATTCAAAAGATGGATTCTTTGCTTTCTGAGTCAGAGTTTCTACTCATCATGTTGGCCAGTGAGCAATTTCTAAGAGTAGGT
The DNA here is from genome assembly GCF_008692635.1 of Crocuta crocuta. Lineage (NCBI taxonomy): Eukaryota > Metazoa > Chordata > Mammalia > Carnivora > Hyaenidae > Crocuta > Crocuta crocuta. Next base: position 751 of record NW_027550564.1, read on the forward strand.
GACTGTGATTAATTGCCAAATGGTTCTAATCTACTACCTAACACCATTCTACTACTAATGGAAAGGGGGAAGGGAATAAATTTGTCACTAATCTAAACCTAGCATAAATAACAATTAATTGTCTTTACAGAAAGCTAAGTTTGCTGAATATATTAAGAGTATAAGAAGGAAAATAAAACATGACCTTAACAACAAACAGATGGCATTCTCTTTTCTGTGATTATGTACACTTTTGAAGTTTTAGAGAAACCACACAACATGCATGCTTTCAATTATTTTTCCAGCTAACAGAGGCAGACACCAAACGTATTTTTTTCTTTACAACTGATTAGTCTTCCATTCCAGTTCATGTGCCGGAGCTGGAAATTCACCTCCATGAACAAAAGAGAAATAAATTTGAGCAACCTCTTGACTTGGCACCCCCAAACATATTTGGCTAAATTTAAGTCATCATTTGGCTAGGTCCCTTCTTCCACTTTGTTTTCCTCAGAGAAAAATAGGGAAAGGGAACTCAAGAAGACTGGATCCAATTAAACTAACTTTGTCTTCTTTTCTATTGGAAAAATTTATTACACTGGTAAATATTAAGTACACATGGACTTTTCTTTTGTTTCTTCCTCTTTATCTTCTTGGCTGTATCTTTTCTGTGTAAACTGAGGGAACACTCACAAATAGAGATGGGGGCATGTTTATTATCTTTGCCAAAAGCATCCTACATTGTACATATTATCTGCTGAGGTTTTTCTACAAGTGGAAAGAAAGGAATACTGCTATAATTTCAAAAAGGTAAAAAGTAAAATACTAAAAAAAAATCAATTAAATTCACCT
>NW_027550565.1:0-1519 GCF_008692635.1 Crocuta crocuta
GCTCAGGTCATGATCTCACGGTTCGTGGTTTCAAGCCCCACGTCATGCTCTGTGTTGACAGCTAGCTCAGAGCCTGAAGCTTGTCTTCAGATTCTGTATCGCCCTCTCTCTCTCTGACCCTCCCCATCTCTCTCTCTCTCTCTCTCAAAAATACAACATTAAAAAAATTTTTTTAAAGAAAATAAAAGAGTGATTATAGGACTCTGAGCTACATCCATAGTAGTGGGTATCAAAATTTGAGTTTGCACTGGGAAAATATGGCAGATGGAATTGAAGGGACTTAGGAGGGTGTGAAGGCAATATTACTCAAATAAGACTCCAAGATTTGATTCTCTTTTTTTTTGTAATTTAATTTAAATAGAAGGAAGAAATTTTCAGAGTGGAGAAATAGTAAGTTTCATTTGGTCTCTGTTGAGTTGTTATGCATATGCAAATTATAATTAAACTAAGATTTCTTACATCAATTAAGAACACTAAGTAGAAAACAAAATGATACCTGCTTTTGCATTTTTAACATATTTGGTAATTTCATAACTATTATTTCTTTCTGATATTTACCTTCAGTCAGGATTTCATAACTACAATGTGGTCTTGTCTTTCTCCCCAAATTGTTGAGAAAACCTCATAGCAACATAAAGACAACATTCAGTTTTCTGTTTTTGGTTTGTTTGTTTCATGGTTCAGGAATTATTTTCTCACAAATTTTTATATAATTTGTGTGTATTTCAAGCCTTAAATTTGGACTGACTGCCAAAATAGTTTCCACATCTACCCTGGTTGCTTAAACCCTTTATTCTATAGCACCAGTGTTCATTATATTTCCATATCTCAGAGAGCATGACTACTTTCAAAGTGAAGCTTAGTTGTTGCAATATCAGCATGAGGTCTTTAAACCTCTGCTTCATGTATGAAATAACTTAGATGTAGCATTTCAGCAACTTGTCAAAGGCAGACCTAGAACAACAGGTTTTTCTGACAAACACATTAATCTGCTTTCCATTGCATTATGCCTATTCTCAGGTCAAAGATTTTATTATGCTTGGAGTTTACTACATTTTTTATTTGAAGTTGAACACTAACATTGTGAAACCCCCGGTTATGCAAAATGACAACCTAGTTATTATGAGTTCATATTTTTTATTATTCTCATAAGAATGAGAAATGTCACTTAATTTACTGCCCTAATGATCTATTCTAATAATTTCTCAAGTCTTATGCCTGAAAAGGAAAGTATAGTAGAAGAGATGAAATTTTCATCTTGTAATTTTCAATCTGTGATCATGCCTCATCAACACATATTGTAAAAATATGAAAATGTTGAAAATAAAAACAAAATAAAACTCATTCAAGTCCTTCTACTTTTTTTTTTTTTAAGCAGGGTAGAGGGTATTATGGGAAGGGTCCTGAGTAGAAAAAGGCTTATTTAGTGAGTACTGACTCTCTCATCAATACACGTATATATACACACATATATATATACACGTATACACACACACACACACACACACACACACACACA
>NW_027550566.1:0-1571 GCF_008692635.1 Crocuta crocuta
TCTCTCCTAGAAATAAATAAAACATTAAAAAAAAAAAATGAAAAGGAAGAGCATTTGGTTGGTGCAGAGATGCATCTGAACCACGTACTGCCATTTGCTAGCTGTGTGTCCTGCATACGTTACTTAACATTGCTGAGGTTTCACTTCTATACTTGCAAAGTGGAGATAATAATTGCCTCCTCATAAGGTTGTTGTGAGTATTAAAGGGAATGAGGAGGTAAATTGCTTAGCACCAGGCATGTAATAAAAGCTCATTAAGTGTCAGCTTTTTTTTTATTATTATTACCCAGCACCACCAGCTACTTTGTTATTACCCAACTATATTTTGTTAAACCTTATTAGGTAAATCACTACAATAAAAGGAAACTGAAAATTGAAAAAAAAGTCATTCTAGCTACAAAAGAAAATGCAAGAGCCAATCAAGACACATCGACTTCCATCTTCTCTTTGTCAAAGGAGCTTTCAGCACACGATCTATAGGTAATGAAAAGCTCATTATTATTTTCTTCTCTGGTTTGCAACCCTTCCTTTCAGGAATTTGACAAAGGGGGAAAGTGCAAGTTGCCTTATCTATAACAGTGCAATAATTGGTTGTCCAGGCGACATTTTGTATTTACTTTTCCCAAAGGGATAGATACTGGAGCCAGACAGACAGTCTGGGCCCCAGGGGCATCCACTGGCCTTCTTTGCAGGAATGTGTTTAACATACACTCAAAAAGAGGCACATACCCACACAATGTCCATATGTAAAACGTAGCTTCAGAAGAGGCAAGTGCCTCTGTGTAAGTGTAAAAGCTGAATAAAAAATAAACAAATCTCTGTAAAAGCACCTCAATTCTGTCACTATTGAAAGCCACCGATCACACCTTCAGGAGATAGCACATTATTGATCTCTGAAAACTGCTTTAGCAACCTCTTTCATAGCTGGCTGGGCTTTTGTTTTTTGTTTTTTTTTCCCTTCAGTAGCAGAGACGCTTTTTTTTCTTTTTAAAGATGGCCACTTCCTCTCCTTTGGTGTTTGTGCTCCTTTATGCATCAACACAAGAGACAAAATATTTTAAATGTTTTGTGTGTATGCCTGAAAACCAGTCAGTGGCTGTTTTAGATTTACTTGCTTTCTGCAACCCCAAGATGCTTTTGTGGACATTGAGCACCACCCAGTGGCAATATGTGGCCAAAAACATAAAAAAAAACTATTTGGAGATGAAGGAAAACATTATAAATAATTGATTAGTTTTCTTTGAAATGGACTGAAGAAACTGGTGATTCCAAAGTAGGCATATGAAGAGGTCATTGCAATCACCGTGACTGTAATTCTTACCTTTTCTTTCTCTTTGCTATTGTTCCTTTGGTTATTTCATGGTTATTGCTGCCATGTGTTAAAACAAAACAAAAACAAACACCCCCAAAAATCAAAACCTGAGTTTTTGTGATATTTTGTAGTATCTCTTCACTCAGACTGTTAATAAATTTTAATTTTATTTTTTGAGAGAGAAGGAAAGTGTGAGTGGGGAGAGGGGAAGAGGGACAGAGGGAGAGAAAGAGAGAGAGAGAGACAGAGACAGAGAGAG
>NW_027550567.1:0-1578 GCF_008692635.1 Crocuta crocuta
CACACACACACGGAACATCTACTTCCTTGATTAGCCAGGAAAAGATAGAGCTGAGAGTGGTCAGGGAGAGCCTAATTTTTTAAGCTTTTGAAGGACTATTAAACCACAATCTGAATATCACTAGCCTCTATTGTCATTCTCAGAAAGAGAAATGGCAGATAGACGAAATTACAAAGAGAGTCTAGTTACACAGCAGGAAGAATTTCTTAGCCACATCAGGGACTAGAGCAGGTTTGCCAGAAAAAAAAATAGCTCTCATTCCTCCAACTAAAATGTACCCACTGTATTTCGATTACAGAATTTGAGGTCTGAAAGGGACTTCAGAGGTCATCTGGTCTGACCTCTGGGCTAACACAGGGACCTCTCCAAATGCTTTGTGAGGTCATGTGGTGTCCCAATTTGCTTTTGTGACAGCCCACCTCATCACTGGTTGACCCCCATTAAAGTCCCTTTTTGAGCTGAAACCTTGCCTTCTGTAAACCTTCACCTGTTAGTCATTATTCTCTCCTCTGGAGCAACATGGAGTTGTGCACTCCCTATTATATGTGGCACTGCCCTAGATACTTGAAAACAGCTATAATCTCTCAGCTTTTGTTCTTATTTTTAACTAGCAGGCTTTGATGTAGTCCTTAGTAGAGGCATGGGATTAGGTGACCAGATGACTCCCTTGGGCCTACACCCTATCTCCAAATCTGGCAAGATTTTGGCCACCTGCTGGAAATTCTATGTGCCAGTCTCTGAATTGGTCACACATCATACTGGCAAGGTCCTATTACAACAAAAATTCAGCTCACTTGGGCTCAAGAACACAAACTACTGGGGACCAGAGGCTGCCTGGTTTACAGAACCCATGGAAGAATGCCTCACAAGGTTCCAGGAAAGATGTATGTCACAAGCCCCCTCTGGATCGAGGCTCCAGGGCCACATGGAAGTACCTCATCTGCACTGTCTCCCTGAGGGGTCGTCTCATCCCCAGGCTTGGGAGATCCCAGGTCGAAGCTCTTCCGGCCATCTCGTACTTTCTTCTGCTTCTTGATGTTTCCATCTGCTTTCCCGCTGTTGAGCCGGCGCACAGGGCTCGTCAGCCACTTCTTAAGAGTGTTAGTGGAACGCTTGGGACCTGGGGAGCTGTGGATGGAGTTCAGGGAGGGCTGAGATTGCAGGTTGGCCACTGACTCTGACTTGCCTCCGTTTTCGCTTGAGGAATGGGAGTATGCATCTGAGGAGAAAGAACAGATGGATATAGCCATGTCAGAGGCGGTTAAGGGAGGTAGCCGGCCTGGGAGTAAGACAACTCCATCCTCAGGAAGCTAGGATACAAGGCAGAATGTCAAGACCAGTTGCAGACACTGGTCAAGGCAACCCTCTCTAGAGGGTAACAGCTGACACTCAATTTATAATGTGCTAGGCACTGCTCCAGGTTCTGTGGATACAGGAGTGCAGAGAAGACAGATTCCTACCTTCATGGAAACAAAATTAAGATCCTAAGGAAGAATTACAAACCCAAAACAATGTCATGGAATGCCTATTGGGTAGTGTATTTTAAAGACATAGAAGACCTAGGTTTTTTTTTTTTTT
>NW_027550568.1:0-1577 GCF_008692635.1 Crocuta crocuta
GAGCCGAAGTCAGACGCTTAACCGACTGAGCTACCCAGGCACCCTTTCCTTTTCAAGATGCATATTCAACATACATAACATTCAGAATGTCTGAACTTTCCTTCAAAAATCCCAGTTATTTCAGTAAGTATTTCCAAACACACAGACTCTGCTGACACTTTGGCCCCACTTTTAGGGAAACACTGCTATCTAATTTAGAACCTAGTTCCCTCTCATCTTCACATTTTTCTCACGAGCACAGTTCACAGGAGGTTTACTTATAAACCAGTGTGGAAAGTCACAATGGACTGACAAAGCCAGCAACATCCCTCCATGTGGCTGAGCTCACCAAAGCTCTGACCTATCATCTCTAGTCATCTCTTCCTCCTAATGGGAGGACAGGAGGTAGAAAATTAATACACACTGGGAAGCACTAGTCACAAGAGAGGTTGTGATGTATCTGTTCTTAGAGACGATAAGCCTGTAAATGAGGACCATCCATCTTGGATTGCTTTGATGCTTTGCTGTTTTAACCATGGGGCTGACTTTGAGAGGTGGCTCACTCTTAAGATTTTACAGAAGGCAACTTGGGTTACTCTGAAGAAGTTGTCCTAAATAACCAACTATATAAAGTGTCACATTAATGTGATGGGATTATTCAAACCTAGAGACCATTGTCCATGTAGAATAGGAAGCTTATGAGGTGAAAAACCCAGCATCCATTCATGAATCTCTTTTCCCTAAGGTCCCACTGGCCCTTCTGGATGAATAGGTCCCAATTCACATCAACTCCGCCAATCTACCTTGGCCCGGAGACGAACCCATAAATCCACCCATAATTTATTAAAGACCTTCATGGCACTCCATTCAACCAGTTCACATAGCATGCCCTATTAAAAAATGGTCCCATCACTGGAAATGAGAAAATACAAGTCAGGGCCACAATAGGTTTAGAGTGACCGCATTTAAATGTTTACAGACTGGAATTCCAAGTATGTCTTGTCTTGATGCTGACAGGACAAACCACTCTGCATTTAGCTACAACTGATGGAGTATGTGTCCACAAACATTTCCTAAAGGAAGGTCGAACAGAATTTCATCCACAACTCTCCCTTCATTCAAAGAGCTCTCAACTTCTAGAGTAAAATTAAAAGCAATAAACACTTGGTTTTCTGTATAATTACAGTGTCATATTTTTTTAAATCTTGAGTCCCTTTAGAAAGAAATGTTCATGAACACACCATTTGAAAATAACCGTACTGTTAGTGCACTGTTTGTATTCTATGTCTAGTATATTTTTACCCAGAGATAGCAAAAGAAGAAATGATACATAGATCTCTTTAAAGGGAGTAGGAAAGGGACACCTGGCTGGCTCAGTGGGTTAAGCTTCTGATTTCGGCTCAGGTCATAATCTCACAGTTTGTTGGCTCAAGCCCCGCGTCGGACTCTCTGCTGACAGCTCAGAGCCTGGAGTCTGATTGAGATTCTGTGTCTCCCTCTCTGCCCCTCCCCCACTCGCACACTCTCTCTCTCTCTCTCAGAAATAAACATTAAAAAATATTTTTTTAAAAAATCTTTTATTTATTTCTGAGAGAGAG
>NW_027550569.1:0-1579 GCF_008692635.1 Crocuta crocuta
TGAGCCAAAGTCGGCCGCTTAACCGACTGAGCCACCCAGGCACCCAGCCACCTCTTAATTATTAGATCTTTATGTAAGTCTTGACATCTTATCGGGCAATCTCTCACCTTGATTTTCCTCTTTAGGAACATTCTGGCTGTTCTTAGCATACTGTTCATTTAGCTTGTCAAATTCTATGAAACTTCTTCAAGCATTTCACTGTACTTGCAGTGAATCTATACCTAATTTCGGGAAAATTGACATCTTTTTGTGATTTTGAGTTTGCCTGACATGAATTCGGGTTATCTCTTCATTTATTTTTTTTATCTTATAGTGTCATCCCCAAAAGTTTTATAATTTTCTGCATATAGGTCTCATGCATTATTGTTAGATTGTTTTTCCTAAGTACCTTAAATGTTTATTCTTATTATAAATGCTTTCCTTCTCACTATATTTCCTATATGCCAGCAACAAATGCTGGCATACATGCCACTTATTGAACTCTTATTTTTAAAAATTTGTCTTAAAATTTGTTTTTAGATTATTTGGATTTCAATCACTTTTTAAAAACCAATTTCACCCAGGAATAAATGTCTTTCCAATACTTATAAATTTATTTTTTCTTATCTTACTGTATTAGATAAAACCTCAGGAGGACATTGAATAAAACAGGTGATAGTGACTATCCTTACCCTTTCTTGTTTTAAAAAGAATGTTTCTAATGTTTTCTGATTATTAATGATATTTACTCTAGATATTTTTGTGTGTGGACAATGCAATGTAGCATATAACTTTGAAAATTAAATTGTGGTGATATTACCACTTACAATCAGAAATATAGGGAAATGAGCAGATGTAAGTAAGGAGTTGAGGGAAGAAGTTCAGCTGGTAGATGGAAACATGCAAGTTCAAAATTGAACTCTGTGTCTTTAGTCAGTACACAAATATGTTCACTTTTTGTGTCCCTTGGTATAGAAATCTGATTCTTTCAGGAAATCTTAGGTACATCTTCCTGGATATTTCCATAGAACTTTGGACACATCAGCTTTGCAGCAATTACAGCACTGTGTTGAAATCATGTGTTTACATGTTTAGCAGCCAAAATTGTATCAGCTAGCTACCCTTTTCCATTTTTTCAACTCCACAACCAATCTCTCAGTTGAAAAGCCCTGTCGATTTGTTAATTTATCTCTGAAGCAGACTTTCAACGCCTCTGATTTTATCTACGTTTCTACTTCGTTACAGTCTAAGCCACCATCACTTTAATTGGTATCAGCCTTCAATCTGTTGCCCCCATTACACTTGTACCATCCTGGTCTGTACTCCATAAAACACTTTATTGGTCCATTAAAAGTACAAATGAAATCATGCCATTCCTTAGCCAGTGGCTTCCCCTATGCTCAGCATAAAATTCAAACTCCTTATCTTGCCCTAAAATGCTCTATGTTGGGGCACCTTGGTGGCTCAGTCTTTTAAGCACTCGACTCTTTAACTCAAATCAGGTCTTCATCTCAGGGTCATGAGCTCAAACCCCACATTGAGCCCCGTGTTAAGTCCTGTGTTACTTGGCTTTTTTTTTTTTTTACTGCCTCCTAGAATT
>NW_027550570.1:0-1579 GCF_008692635.1 Crocuta crocuta
ACATTACATTGTTTCAATTGCCTTCAAGCAGGTTGGAGAGTAAGTATTACCATTGTTTACGGATAAGGAAATTACAATTCAGTGTCAATAACTCCTACCGGGTCACAAAGTTAGTAAATGGTTGAAACAAGATGGAAACTCAGGTCTGTTTGACTTTGAAGTTTCTACTGCGTCCTGAATAGCCTATTGTTGATATATTTATGGAGGTTCTTAGTCTCCCATTTATCTGATCAGTCACAATCAATCAATCAATAGGTGTTTATTGAGGGCTGATGAGACCCAGCTTCTTGATACGATGTGAATGAAATATAAACAAATTGCTGGATAGTTTCAGCTTAGAGGAGCCTGCATCCTAGTTGGGGAGACAAGATTAACCATGAAGAAATGAGAAAATACAATTGAATACCAAATTATGTGATGCATGTACGCTAAAAATCAAGGAAAATGGATATTAAGTTACTGGTTACACTGACAAAGCAGTTGGAGGAAAATGAGGCTGATATAAAGTAGATTTATGAGGCAAGATTATGGAAGTGGAACTTGAGGTAAATGATAAGTGACTTTTAAATTTAAATTTACATCAGTCTTACATTAGCCTTGAAATAAGGTGTATTAGTTTCCTAGGGCTATCAAAACAAATTAACAGAAATTCATTCTCTCACAGTTCTGGAGTCTATAAATCTGAAATCAAGATGTTATTAGGACATGCTCCCACCATAGGCTCCAGGGAAAATTCTGTTCCTTGAAGCTTCTGGATTCTGGTGGCTGTCAGTTTTCCTTGGCTTGTGGCTCCATTACTCCAGTTTTTGGCTGTTTTCACATGGCTTTCCCATGTGTGTGTGTGTATCCCTCTGCATCATTCTTATAATGACACATGTCATTGGATTTTAGGGCCACCCGGATAACCCGGGATGATTGCGTCATCTCAGGATCTTTAATTTAATTGTATATACAAAGACCTGTCTTCCAAATAAGGTAATATTCACAGGTTCTGGGAATTATGAAATGAACATATCTTTTGGAACCGCCATTTAACCCACTATGCAAAATTTGGTATACTCACTGGCTCTGTCCTATAACTCTGGATTTGTTGTAATATAGTAATTACAGCACAGTAATTAAGTTCACAGATCCTAGAATCAGAGAGTGAGTGTGTACTTGGATTATCATTGACTTCTCAAAGCCTCATTATCTCACATACAATAATCATAAGGATAATGCTTATTGAATGCTTATTATGTGCTAATAATACCTGCATAGACATTACACATGTCATACTTAATCTTAGATGAAATTCTTTGATGCAGATATTATCATTGTCCTCACCTTAGTGATAAGGAAGCTGAAATGTTAGGTTAAGTAACATTTCCAGAGTCATAAGTGTCATCAAAGCCATACCCATGAACCATACGTAACTGTCTTAATATTAGGTTATGACAATATCTAAATAGAATATTGGCAAAATATTAAAAACGATATTCTCAGGGGCACCTGGGTGGCTCAGTCAATTAAGTGTTGAACTCTTGATTTCAGGTTAGGTCATGATCTCATGGTTCATGAGTTTGAGCCCCACATTGGG
>NW_027550571.1:0-1582 GCF_008692635.1 Crocuta crocuta
GGCAGGATCGCAGCACGGTTAAGCGCGTGGGCTTTGGACGAGGGCCGACTGTTGTGATAACCTCTCCCTTCCAAGCTGAGTGGCTGTGTCCCCTCTGACACTGTCTCTTCCTCTGTAGGTGGAAGAGCCAGCAGACCTACTTACGGCCCCTGGGGCGACTTGCCGAGATCGCCGCGCAGGGTTGTTAGTACAGAACTTGGTACCTATTGCGCACGGGGGATGACATTGTCATTCTCAGGTCTTATCAGCAGCTGTCCTTCAGGCCTGAGCTTGAGGAGTGATGCCATCGCTTTGTTTGGAGGCTCTTCCCGAGCTGGGCTTCATCTGAGTGCCAGGGCCGTGGGCTCCTTCTCACTTGCTGGGCACAGGTGACTGGTTTGGTCCGCAGGGGACTCCCGGCTTCTGCCCTCAGCCAGCAGGGCCGCGGAAGGCTCGGCTCACAGCACGTGGTCCCAGCGCACAGATGGCGGGCCCAGCGCCTGGCCGCTCGGGGCTCCTGCTGCCACCTTGGCGGCCGGGGGGAGGGCAGAGCAGCCTTGGCTGCTGGTCTCCAGACCGGCAGCAGCAGAGGGAACAAGCAAGGGCGATGTCGTGAGACCATCTAGCCCGGCGTTGAGAAGGCTTCCATCAAGTTTGAGATTCTATCTGTCCGAATCTTCCGGGGTTCAGATTTTTGACTTTTGTAAAATGTGAGTAGATAAGAGGCCTAGTTCTGCCATTGTTCTGTTTGATTTTTAAGTTGGAGGCAAAGGAGAAAAAACCCAACAGCATTGGCAGGGATTATTTGGGAGAAAATTTTACTGTTCCGTGAAATCCAAAAGGAAGCATTGGTTTGGGGAGACAGAGGGTAGCTCAGATTATTGTTTGTGCTTCCTGGGGGTTCTGGCCCACAGAGCGCCCCCCCCTCCCCCCGCCTTCAGCCCCTCTGCCTCAGTCGGCCAGACAATAGAAGCAGCCCTTGTGTTCTGAAAGGCTTCTCCAGGAAGAGGAGCTAGGAGCCTTTTAATTATTCATCGCCACAGCCGAGCTGGCAGCTGGGGCCTGGCTTCCGCAGCCGCCCAGCACCTTCTTTATCCCCTTCGGTGCCTTGCCCGAGACCCAGATCACCAGGGAGCTGGCCTTGCTCGTGCCTCCCCGGGGCCGGGATTACTGAGCCATCGCTAGGCCCCAGCGGCCGCACGGGGTCAGCTTTGCTCTGGTCTTACTGGTTCCTGGTGGCCTGGGTCTCTGTGGAGCTGCCTTTGGCCGCACTTTGTCCCATTTCAGCCGGGCAGCTCCATGTCACCCTGGCCGTCTGCCTCAACCAGGTGTGCGGGGAACTTTCCCCTCTCGCAGGCAACTTTTCCTCTCCCCTGTGCTCTGAGCATAGAGAAAGGGAGGTGAGGGATGGCGGCGTTCAGGCCCAGGCCGTGTTGCACGGTGCCAGGGGTCGCTATTTCCATGGACCGCACTGTGATTTGTGCGTCCTGGAACTGAGGGGCTGGGTGGGGGGTGTGCAGCCTCTGGCTGACATGTATTCCGTTAGCTCAAGTCCACTTTCCCCTTCCCCTGTGTGCGCGCGCACACACACGCACACGCACAC
>NW_027550572.1:0-1578 GCF_008692635.1 Crocuta crocuta
GAGACACAGAATCCAAAGCAGGCTCCAGGCTGAGCTGTCAGCACAAAGCCCGATGCGGGGCTTGAACCTACAAACTGAAATCATAACCTGACAAACTGAAATCATGACCTGAGCTGAAGCTGGACGCTTAACGGACTGAGCCACCCATGTACCCCTAATGTAATCTCGTTATTAAAAAATTCAAATACAGGGGTACCTGGATGGCTTAATTGGTAAAGCATACAGCAATCTGATCTCAGGGTTTTGAGTTCAAGCCCCATGCTGGGTGTAGAGTTTACTTTAAAAAAATAAAACTGAAATGCAGATAAGCAAAATCATTCTTTCCATCTATCTCAAATTCTAACCCCCTCTTACAGAAGAAATCAGTTTTAGCATGAATCTTCCCAGACTGGGTTCTATAAATTTACATACATATATATAAATAAAATTTGGGGTTTCTTTTCTTTAATTACTAAGTTTATTTATTTAGAAAGAGTGAGCAAGTGAGCATGGGGGAGAGGCAGAGAGGGAGAGAAAATATCTCAATAAGCAAAAATGAGCAAAGTAAAAAAGAGACAAATCAAAAAACCGACACTTAATTACAGAGGACAAATAGGTGGTTGCCAGAGGGGAGGAGGGGGCTGCTGAGACAGGAGACACGGGTCAGGAGCCACGCGGGGACGAGCTCCCAGTGATGACCGGAACTGCTGACTCATTACATGGGACACCTGGAACTCACGAACGCTGTATGTTAACTCTACTGGAATTAAAAAGTAAACAGTGCTAGGGAAAAACATCTTAAAAAAAAAAAGATACCAAACTGAGTCTATCGTCTGGTAATTCACTCCTTGTACCTAACTTTTCTTGGAGATCCTTCCGTGTTCATATTTAAAGATTTACTTACAGTTTCCTGTACCACAGCCTATTTCCCGCTCCCCGCTGAGAAACATAAAACCTGTTTCCATTTTTCCACACTGCAAAGGATGTGGTGACGCGCGACCTCGTCCCTGCGCGATCTCGTCCCTGCCTCCGCGTGTGCATGTGACGGTCCCCACCAGAGGTGGATGGAGAGAAGCAGAATGGCTGGGTCACAAGGTGTGCCAACGTTACATTTTACAGGATGGAGACGCTGCCTTCCGACACGGCCACACCAGTGTGTGTTTGCCACAAGCAGCATGTGGACGCACCTACCTCACCATGGTTCTGGGGCCATGACTTCTGCCCATGTGACAGGCAGGCAAGACAGATAAACGGAAACTCAGTTTTACCATGCACTTCCCCAGTTACAAATGAGGCTATCTGTGTTATTGCTTTTATGACTTGACTCTTTCCCCACGTTTCAAATCTACTGTCATTTTCATTTATTTTTAATAGGTCTTTAAATATTCTGGATTCTATCCTCTATTAGATACCTTAAAAATATTTTTTTTAAATTTATTTATCTTGAGAGAGAAGAGAGAGAGAGAAAGGTACCTGGGTGCACACAGAGGAAAGGGGCAGAGAGAGAGAGACAGAGAAAATTCCAAGCAGAGTCCATGCTGTCAGCACAGAGCCCAATGCGGGGCTCAATCCCATGAACTATGAGATCATGACCTGAGC
>NW_027550573.1:0-1579 GCF_008692635.1 Crocuta crocuta
CACACACACACACACACACACACACTCAGGCTGGTGGGGGTTTCTCCCCATCAGGAGTGAGGGACAACTGCTCGCAGTCCCATGGACGGATGGACAGTGACTTCTCTGTACAGTCAGATCTGCGCTCCCGGCAGTTGGGAAGAAAGGCAGAGGAGAGCCTGAGAGGGGGTGAGGGAAGAGTGAGCAGTGTTAGGCAGGTGGGCAGGAAAGGGCGCTGGCTGAGGATGAAGAGGGGAGGCAGAGGCGTGGAGAGCAAGGGAGACAGGCGAGAGCGAGGGAGCTGCCTGTAACACAAACCCAGGGGATGAAAAGGGCAGGCAGCTGGGGGTGCAGACAGAGGGTGCCAGAGTTTTGGTTATAAAGTGGTTTAATAGAGATTTATTTCCAAGGCTTGTTTTCCATGAAACAGTCGAAAAAATACTTCACAGAAGTAGTCGCTTAAGGCTGTGTGGGGGTACAGGCTCTTCTAGACCCCAGCAGCTGACCCCAGGCTTCCCTGACATCAGGGGGGTGTCTGAAGGGGAGGGAAGGGGGTGGTAGGAGAGGGGCAGGGGCCCTGAAGAGTATACTAGGGACCCGGGGCCGCCTATCGCGTGAGAAAGGAGGGTGTTCTGTGGGGCCGAAGCCAAGGGCAGGAAAGAGTCTCAGGAGGGCAGTGGTGAGGCCGGAGTTACGGGGTGGGGCCATGGAGTTGGGGGTCATGAGGTGAGAAATCAGAGAGCTGGTGTGCAAGGCTGGAAACTCACAGGCAGAGGTGTACAGGCAATGAAGACGAAGGACAGGAGAGGCTGGGGCAATGGCGGTTAAAGGACCATGGGTCACGTGACCCAGAGCTTCAGGGGGAGAAAGGGGAGGAGGAGGAAGAGGGAGGTTGAGCCTTGGGCAAAGTTACCTGATGAGGGGGCCACGGCCACTCCGCCTTGGCTGGCGCTGTCAGTGGGCAGCACCGGCTGAACCCGCACTGAGGTCCCTGCTGGGACAGTTCTTCCAGAATTCTCTTCAGAGGGGGCCTCCAGTTCCCCGGCACCCTCAGGGGCCTGTGTGGCTGGAAGCAGGGCGGGGGTCTCCTCAGAGCTCCCTGTCTCCTCACTCTCTCCTCGAGGGACCCCAGACAGCTCAGGACCCCCAGCCTCCTCCCCCACCTCTCTCTCCCCAGCCGGAGCGGAAGGTGGTGGGGATGCCAGTTTCCCGTTCTGGGGAGTGGGCAGAGCCTCCGTGGGGGGTCCCAGGACCCCTGGAGGCCTGGGGGCCTCTGGCTCTCCACCGGGGGGTGGTGATGCTCCAGGCGGGGAGGCACGGGAGAGCCCCTCCTCTCGGACTGGCTCAGTAGGGAGAGGAGGCCCTGGGTCCGGGCTGCCGAGCTCGCTGGGCCAGGCCCACAGGGCCTCGTCCTCCACCTGCTCCTCTCCCTCCTCCTCTTTATCTTCTTCATCCATGTATTTCTCTTCTTCCTCCAAAGCCTTGCCTTCCTCTTCTGAGGACCCCAGGGGAGGTACAATGGACTGGGTTTCGAATTCTAGACAAAGCACAGGTGGTTCAGCACCACGGACAGCGCCCGCCCGCCCCGGAAGCCCGAAAG
>NW_027550574.1:0-1584 GCF_008692635.1 Crocuta crocuta
GGCCCCCAGATTTTCACAGGGCTCACTTTGCAGAAATGGCAGCCCCTGGGACAGCGTGGGAGAGCACAGGACCTCTTAAGGGGGAGGAAACCAGGGGTGACGGCAGATAAGCCGAAGGGGAGAGTGAAGCTGGCCGTGGACATCTGACTCTCTCAAAAATGAGCTGCACTGAGAAGAGGACACCAATCACAGAGGGATGCAGACCAGCCTCTACCCCTCAGATTCTGCGTTTTCCATTCCTGCCTCAGCCTCACATAGCCCCAGAGGCTGGGGCCGCTGCCACCCCCACCTGCTACCAGAAACAAATTAGCATCTCATCAGACATGCCTTTAATCTTCTCTGGGGGGCCCTTTCTCCCCCACAGGCCAAGTGGTGACATTTCTGCCTCCTAGCTCTACTCATCTTAGTAAGAAGGAGGCCCCCAGGCTCTGTAAGCAGGGGAGCGGGGGGCAGACCCCTCTTCACCACTCCTCCAGGCTGGGGGAGGGAGAGGACGAGGGCCATCTATCCATCCATCCAAACATTTCTAAGGACCTTCTGTGTGTCAGGCCCAGAGGTACAGCTATGGGCAAAATCAAGCCTTCCTGGATATTCTAGTGGGGGCAGGGGCCAGAGAAGAAATGACAAGTGTAATAATGAAGTAAATTTGCAGTATGTTAGAGCCGAAACACGCTAGAAATAAAGAGAGAGGGGTGAGGGGTGTCAGGGACACAGATGGAAACTGGTTCTGGCAGTATCCCCAGAACCCAGACTATGGTCTCTAAATGCCTTTTCTCTAAATGCCTTTTCTCTAAATGCCCCCAACGGGCCCCTCGGAGAAGTGGCTGATTTCAGGACAGGAATCAAGATGGGCCTCGAGTAAGATGAGCCTTGAACACCTTCTGGCACCAGAAAGTAAGGAAACTCTTCCAGTCTGAGGGGGACAGGCAGACAGGACACAGAAGCCAGCTTGAGGGGGCACCCACCAGCCGAACCTGGGTCACTCTCAGCATCAGAAAGAATAACGACTGCAAAACTGTCAACATTCATGTGCGTGTGATTCTCAGAAGAAAAAAACAATCTCACCGGTCCCTTTGGAGATAGCTAAGGCACTGGTTCATTATTCTATAAACCGAAAATGAAGGTGAAAAATGAAGCACTTATCCTGTCTTCCTGTGTGAATGGTATTTGGGGAGAACCTAATAAGGGCAGGTCATTCTTTGCAGAAAAACCACAGCAAATAAGTGCAGAGGAAATAACAGAATTGGAAGACCACCTCTCTGCAGTCCTAACGTAAGAAAGGGTGCGACACTGACCATCAGTGGAACGCTGAAAGAGACCCTAGGAAAGAGAGACCAGCAGACAGCACTCAGACCCCTGGACCAATCTCAGAATCACCAAAAGTGGAACATTCTGGCATCATGTACCTCCTGATAGGAGATGGAAGGAAGACCACGGCACCAACGGTGACATATTTCTGCCTATGAAATCAGACCTGAACCAAATACAGCTTTGGACTCGAATACCAGCTGACAGTGAGTACAGGGGACAGAAGGAAGGAAATGACCCCACGAGGCATTTCCACAAGACAAACAACCTAGTTTT
>NW_027550575.1:0-1577 GCF_008692635.1 Crocuta crocuta
CATCAGTGTGTGGGGCTTACAATTCTCCTCCCCACCAACACTTGTTATTGCCTATTTTGATTATAGCCATCCTAGTGTGAAGTAGTATTCTGTGGTTTTGACTTGCATTTGTCTGATGGTTCATGATGTTGAGTATTTCTTTGTGTCATTATTGGCCAAATGTACATCTCCATTGAAGAACTGTCTTCCAGATCCTTTGCAGATTTTTAAATTGGGCTATTTGTCTATTTATTATTGAGTTGTATAAGCCCTTTATATATTGTAGCTATATGTCCCTTATCATATTTTTGATGTGCAAATATTTGCCCCCATTCTCTTTTCATTTTCTTGATGATGTTCTTTGAAGCACAAAAGTTTTTAATTTTGATGAAGTCAAAGTTATCTACTTTTATCACTTGTCAGTTGTACACAAGAAAGCTTTGTTTAGTCCAAGGTCATTCCTATATTCTCTTCTAATAGTTTTATGGTTGTCACTCTTACATTTAGGCTATGATTCATTTTAAGCCCATTTTTGTGTATGGTGTGAGAAGGCTCACGTATCTTTTTGATCCATGAATTCTCAGTGCCTACAATAGTGTCTAGAACACAATAGATACTCCATAAATGCTTCTTGAGTGGAAGATTCTGTGAAAAAAAAATAGTCAACGTAAAGAGATCTTAATAGAAGTAACTGAAGGAATGCTAACTATCAATATTGCCCACTTTCTGCATCTTTCCAGTAAAGTAATGGATAAGGAATTAACTTACCTTAAAATGGAACAGAATATAAAAACTCTCTCTATGGGAGTCTTGGTTGGTGAGTCAGGAGAAAGGACACTTCACGAAACTCAGTGGTATCAACGGGGTAATGAAGAAAGACCAAGCTCCTGCAGATTTTGATGTAAAATGAGTCTTGATTATGTAAGTGTAATTCAGCAAAGAGAGAAAATAATTTTTGATTTAATAAGCAGATCTCTCTTATCACTTGATTTCTTTCATATCACCTTTCTTTCTGTAGAGAATAAAAACGTATAATAATAAAAGAACTTTGCTTATGAAACATTTTCACATAAGGCACATGTGTAAGATTTAGAAATAGCTGATTTCATTCATGTAATCACTCAACTAATATTTTTGACCCGGTTTGATGTGAACCCTAAAAGCATGTATGTGCTTTAAATTTGCTTTGGGTGCCAGTTTGCAATCATGAAACAAAATGGCTTACTTAACCTTTAAAGTTTCCAAATGAAAACCATTTCTTTCATAAAAGTAATATGTAACATTTGGAAAATATAGAGAGGTTTCAAAAGATTAAATTATCTTTGGCGCCACCACCCATAAGGATGACAAAAGTTTACAATTAGGGGAAAGCTTCAGGCCTTTTGCTGGAGATTTTTTTCACGTTATCATAACCCATATGTTTTGACCTATGTTGCAAATACTTACTTTCCAGATGATGATGAAAGTTTTCAAAACACAGAAAACTTGATGGAATTATATCATGGTTGACCATTTATCCTCAGTCTCCATTCAAATATATTTAACATGTTTTTAAAACTTTTTTGGGGCGCCTGGGTGGCTTAGTCGGTTAAGCGTCC
>NW_027550576.1:0-1585 GCF_008692635.1 Crocuta crocuta
GGGTTCCCTCGGCTGAGGGCCGAAGGGCTAGAGGGCTAGTGTAGAGGCAGAGCAGGGAATGTGTTCAGCCAGAAATAACAGAAAACCCAAGTAAACGGGGTTCATTTATTCTCACATAACACAAAGTTCAGGGGAAAGCAGCGCAGGGCTTGTGCAGCTGAGCAATGCCGTAGGGGACCAGGCCCGTCCTGCCTTTCTACACGGCTGTCTCTGGCTTTGTCAGTGTCTTTTGTTCTCATCCTTGTTTTGTGATCGCCAGATGGATATAGAGCCACTCAGCCACACATCTGCATTCCAGGCGGAAAGAGGAAGGAAGAAAATGATAGAGTCTTTTTAAAAAATTACCAGTGGACTTCTCCTTTGATTTCAATAGCCAGAATTGGCTACCATTTCATGTGGCTTTTCCTTTTCGCTGCAAGGAAGGGAGGTAGGTATATTTAGGTTTCAAGCTTTTATAAGAGAAGAACACAAAGAAGAAGCTGATCACTGGTGTTGAGTAAGCCATTCTACAATACTTCTAAAATACCATCATTCTAAGTCAAGTTTTAGGTCTGGTAGCATATAACAAGGAAACTGGAATGGTAGTAGTTTAAACTCATATGAGTCTGGGTGTCGATAATCTAGGTTGGTATGGAGGATCCACAGTCATGAAGATTGCAGATTCCTTCTTTCTTTTCCTTCATCTTTAGTGTTAACTTCCATTCTCATTTTGGCCTCATAAGCCAAAGTGGCTGCTGAAGCTCCAGACATCACAACTTCATTCCAGAAAGCAGGAAGGATGAGGGGGAAGGCAAAATAACACACCCCAGGCAACTGTCCTTTTGAGGAGTCTTCCAATCACTATCTCCCATTATATTGACTAGTGTTTATTGACTAGTGTTAGAGGAAAACGTGAAAAATGTTGCCTTTACTGAATAAAAACACGGTTGCCCCACTAAGTAAGAAGATAGTTAGATACTGGGTAGGCAACATGCAGCTTCTTCCTCCCGGGGCAAATAAGTTTCACTTCAAGTGGCAATTTTGACTTATGTATAGTAATTTCCTAGAGCACCATGTTAAGAAAGATTCTGGCACAAAAATCTGGGCTCAGTGGGGAGAGTGCAATGGCTGATTATGGATCTTGATCATGGTCATGAGACTTGGGGTATAATGATACGTATGTACATGCCTTGAATTTGCTCTTCCTGGATAGATGGGGGATTAAGAAAAAGAACACACTCCCTTATATCGCTTCCCTTTGTAGTTGTTGTGGCTACACACGTGCCTGATATCCTACTGGTTACCGTACAGCAACTGGTTGTTGCACGGGCTCTTCTTTGGAAAGAGTTGGAGATGCTCATTTGCTGGTGACAGGGGTGACTACGTAGAGATGTGTTTGTTTGCCAGGACTGCCCGAATAAAATGCCACACATTGGGCAGCTTAATAAAAGACATTTATTTTCAGGGCACCTGGGTGGCTCGTTCTTAAGCATCCGACTCTTGCCTTCAGCTCAGGTCATAATCTCATGACCCATGAAATTGAGCCCATGTTGGACTCTGCTGACAATGTGAAGCCTGCTTAGGATTCTCTCTCTCTCTCTCTCTC
>NW_027550577.1:0-1587 GCF_008692635.1 Crocuta crocuta
CTTAACCGACTGAACCACCTAAGCGCCCCTCTTGATTCCTGATAGAGGAGTGATTTTCTGTTCTGTCCTGGATTTGGGGGCTATTACAGTGTGAGACTCTGGATCCTATTCTGTTTTCTTCTTGAGCAGGATGTCTCTTTGTCGAGATGGAGCATGAGGGCTGGATGGGTTGTGTGTTCAGCTTCCCACTGAACCCCACTGACACCATCCCAGCAAAAGTGGGGGGCTGACTCCGCCTCCCTGCTGTTGGGTGGGTGACAGTTAGCTCTGCCCTTGGCTCTGCGGATACCTTCCCAGTGAAACTGGAGAAGCACCTTGCACCACCCTGTTGTCTCTGAGCCTCCCCCTCCCTCGTGTCACGGACGCAGGGGTGGGACAAGTAGAGAGTTGACACTCGTTGCTTTCGTGCCACAGGGCAGGGAGCAGAAGCCTCGCCCATGCCAGGGCTGGGGGGAGGGGAGCCCTTCTTATGCCTCTTTGTTGTGTCAGGTCCAGGATGTTTAGTTGTAAGAGAGAAGACCTGGGAGGGATGAGGAGACTCTATCTTGTCCCTGAGCTAGAACTTCAGGTTCTTTCCTCATCATGAGCTTTCCCTTCTCTCTGTTTCTTTATCTGTAAAATGGGCATAATAATACCTCCTCCACCTGAATTACAGGATTGTTTTAAGAAGTAACTAAGACGTTTATGCCTAGGAAAGCACAATGCTACAAAGAAAACCTTGTGCGAATAGGGACTTATACCGTAATGATGGTTATATCTGAAACTAGGGTCTGGCAAACTGTAGCTTAAGAAGAGACGAGGTAAGCAGTAGGCGCCTCCCTCTCAATCTATCAATTTAACATCGGTGAAAACAAACCGGGCAGCCAGAAGCCAACCTCCTATTGCCTATTCCCTGTTTCTTTTGAGGCTGTGGCGACCTTTCTCTTGACGAGCAATAACCCTGGAGAAAGCTAGAGGAAAAACGAAGATTAAGGTCATGGCAAGGAGAAAGCAGTAAAGTCACTTTAAAGAGCCTAATAAACCAGGATAATTGAATGTAGTAAGGATCGTGGCTGGGACACAGAGGGGTGCCTGCAGCTCCATTTCCAGGAAAACAATCATAAAAGGGAAATAATGCTGAACCCGGGAGGGGAGGAACAGGTCATAAAGGGGTCCTAGAGCAGACAGGGATGGTCGCTCAGAATGGTCAGTAACGACCCTGCCTTACTTGGGGGCACGGGAAGGGACTCCATTTGGACTGTTACTCTATCATAAGGCTGGCCTGGGTCTTGGGTGCCACTGGCACCCCTTCCAGGCAGGCAGCATTCTCAACTCCCTGCATCTCAGTCTCGGTTCTGCCACCTCGTGTCCGTGTGATGCTGGGTAAGCCTTTTCACCTTCCCATAAAATGAGGTCGGTAAAGGTTCCAACCCCACCAGGCCATTCGAGGATCAACGGTGATAGGGTATGAGTCATCCGAAGTGCCCGAAGTAGGCGATCAATGTATAAGGTAGTTCCCTTCCTGACTCCAAGCCCAGCAGGCTGACCTCAGTGGCCAGGCTCCAGCCATCAGAGGCCCCTCTTCCAGAGCTTACATGCTCCGCCATC
>NW_027550578.1:0-1583 GCF_008692635.1 Crocuta crocuta
ATCCCAATTCAGGGGCAGCAGGTGGCTCAGTCAGTTAAGCATACAATTCTTGACCTGTGGCCCAGGGCATGATCTCATGGTTTGTGGGTTTGAGCTCCACATCAGGCTATCTGCTGACCATGCAGAGCCCGTTTGAGATTCTCTCCCTCCCATTCTCTCTGCTCTCTCTCTCTCTCTCTCAAAATAAATAAACTTTAAAAACTGTGATCCAAATTCAAGGGAAAATGTCCCAGGAATCCAGCCTCTCTCTCTCCACAATGTGTTTATATACATACATACATATTTATTTACATTTCTGCGTATCAAAGCCACACTATGGACTACAGATCTGTACGACAGTGGAAGCATTTGTCTTCACATCACAGCCACAGCAGTGTAGATGAGCATCTAGACATTTTTACCGTGTCAACTTGTAATTGACTACCTACCACATAGGGCGACATAGTGCTGGACGCCAAGTACAGTCCAGAGGACATCAAAGAAGATAACCAGCTCTGAGCTCCATGCTGTGCTGGAATGATGGGAAATATTTCACTTGATAGCATCTGATTCGTGGAAGTTCAATGAGAGCAGGAATTTTGTCTCAGAAGCCACATTGTACTCCTCTTGCTTAGGGGTGAGCTGCTCAAATAGAACATGCTTGGTAAATATTTGCTGAATGAATGAATGAATCCATATAGCAAATTTGTGATGTTTTATCATTACCCCATCTTGCTACTGAGGATGCTCAGAGTCAGAAATCGAACCATTTCTACATGATCACACAAGAAATACATATTGTAACCCATATTCAACACTAATTGGTTCTGACTCCAAACACCAGCTTCATGCCACATAAACATTGCTTCTAAAAGGTAAAATGCCCAAGCCTTCCCGCAAAGGGCTTACCATCAGATAGAGAAGCAACACTCAGCATGTAAATGACACAAAATGCCCAAGGTAGGACATGATGAAGAGAAAAGAGAATGCTCCCAGTCAGGGCTGTGCATATGATCTTCCCGAGCCTTCCTCACACATACTCAGCCCCAGCGTCCTGGTCTCTGGCCACAGTGACCAACCCATTCACACCCACATCTACATCATGAAGGGGAAGGTAAGTCACTATGAACACACTTGGCTTTGTCTAACCATATTTTCCACACCAAAATAACTTAGAGTTAGAGTGTAAACAAATACAAAATTTAAACTTATGATACCAGTTTAGAAAAAAAAATCCAAATTCTGCTCTTATAAATTTCTATCGGATGAACTGGGAATACCCAGAATAGCAATCTGTCATTTTCTGCTTTTGTCACACCAGCTCACTGTGGGAATATGTATCACTTATAAAAGGACAGCCACACCTCCTCTGACCCAGGGTAAAGGTACTAACAGGTGGCAGGGTGAGGGTGTGCTCAAGCACATAGAATCTGGGGTCAGATGCCACTGCCAGACGCCAGTCAAAATGTGCAAAATAACACCGTTGAGAAGCTTAGATGATATAATGTAACAAAGGGAAGATCAGGCTATAATGCCCCTTTAACCAGTAATCAATTTTATTTATTTTTTAATTTTTTTTAACGTTTATTTATTTTTGAGACAGA
>NW_027550579.1:0-1587 GCF_008692635.1 Crocuta crocuta
TTTTACCCCTTATCATCTTACTGGTCCACAAAACTATTTGGCCAGTGAGATCTAAAAGCATATCACGCCTGGGTAGAAGAATCTGCTTTCATTCCTTCACTTTTATCTTGTTCTATAAAAAGAATAAAACAAAAATAATTCTGAAAAAAACACCCTCATCCATTATTCTAACTAATTCACAAGTCTCTCACTGCTGTTGATTCAGAAGGTGCTGAGTACCCATATGCGCCAGATACCGGGACTGCTCTACTTCTCCCCAAAAGATTTCCAGTGATCTACAGGAAACATCTACCTGCTGGAAACCCCCGAGTCAGGCTGGGTCTCCCCTGGTTTGCGTCTGGGCTGGAATGTTCCAAGTTCTGGTCTGAGCCAGCGAGCCTTGCCCTCTCCTGGCCTCAGCAATCTAGTGTCCAGGAGGGCGGGCGCCCTGCCGCTGGGGACGTCTAGGAAGGATCTCTAAGTCTGGAATGTTGGTCTGTAGATGCTTCCAACAACGTTCCATCTCTCGTAAGCTTGATGACTTCTTGGACAATACACATACACACAAAGGGGTCTGTTTTGGGGGGCTGGGCACACAAACACAATGGACAAGGCACGACATGACGCAAAGCGTCCCCGAGAGGCATCTGCTACGGCACGGACCTTTCTGAAGTCACGCGTATCCTCTCATCATTGGACGAGTTGAACCGATCATCCTTTTCTCTGAAATATTCCTCTATGCACTGCTCTTCGAAGTCATGTACTTTCTTGAGCTCATCATCAGTTATGAACAGTTCTGTGGGGAAAAGTGACAAGAGCAAGGATCAGTAACGGTGGCTGATCTGTGGGCCTAATGACTACGCTTCGTTTCATCAAGGTTAAGGAAAGGGGCCTAGATTCGTCACTAAGTCTCAGGCTAACTCCAAATCCAATTGGGCAACTCATGTCATTGTCCTCTCTTCTGTGCATTAGATTCACGACGGAGCCCCGAAGTTCACCTGGGTATATGTGGTTTACTGCAGGGGCTGGTTAGAATTACACCCATTGGGAGGCTGAGAGCATAGCTAAATCAAAGAAAAAGGAACCGTGCAGAGAATGGAGGTTACTTAAAGTTCAGTTACTGGTCTGAGGAGTGTGGCAGACAATGGTCACTGGTCTTACTATAAGCGCACGGCAACCCCATTCCTCCTTCCATCTGCTCACAACTGAGGCTGGAAAGCCAAATCCACGCATTTCTCTGCTGCAGGGAGGGGTGATGGACTGGAAAGAGGTTCTGCTTTCCTGATAAGCTTTTCAGATGTAGCTGCTTCTTTCTACATGTTCTCACCTCCCCTCTTCTTCCTGCCTTGAACATGAATGTGATGGCTGGAAGTACAGCAGCTATTTGGCAACCATGAGATAAGACAGTGCAATAAGGAGTAGCTGAACCTAAAAAAAAAGACTTGGGGGCTTTGACTTCAGGGAGGTATGGCTGAGCTCTGGGCTGTTACCTCTTCACTCCGTGTTATGTGAGAAAAATAAAGCTTTATTGATTTGTGTTATTGTTAGTCTGGCTCTCTGTAAATATCGGGTAGGCTGATTCATAACTGATACAGCCGCAGAAAGAGC
>NW_027550580.1:0-1586 GCF_008692635.1 Crocuta crocuta
GCCGAAGCCAGACGCTTAACCGACTGAGCCCCCCAGGCGCCCCTGCTGCTTATTTTTAAAGAGAAGGGTTTTCCACTTCCATTTTACATGGCTCCTAAAGTCCAACAGACAGAACACTAGAAGATGCAGCTGGCTTCCCGCAGGGATGCTCCAGGGCATGCAGTGATAAGGCCACAGCCCTGTCATCTGAGCACCGGGGGAAGTGCATGGGACAGCCCAGACTGCTCAGAGCGGGCGTGGGAGAGCTCCGCTCCACAGTCTGATGTGCTGGCACGCTGCCAAGGAGCCCGCCATTCTGCCCTTCCCCCCAGAACTGACCGATTCTGCCCAGGAGACTGACCTGCACTGTGTCACCTGCAGGACGGGCCTCCACCGTGGACGCCAAGGTCAGACAGTCACCACGTGGCCCCAGTGCACGTGTGACTACCACCACCCGTCTAAGGTCCCGACCGGGTCAGTGAAGGAGTCTACTCACTGCTGGAGAACACTCAGGAGGACAGAACTTCCCACTGAATATGCTTTTACCACAAACATGCAAACGTGAAGGCAGAGCTTTCTTCTTAAAGTGGCGAGAAACCAAAAAGGCCGGGAGAGCACAAACTCGTGGACGACCCAGAAAATGGTGAGCACGGAGCGCACGGCGTCTCACTGAGGGTTGCCAGCGGTCACAGAGGCTCTCAGCCACCTTTAGTGAGTCTTCTCCAGGGACACCGGATGACGGAGATTGGGGCCATGTCCTCTAGCAGCCAGGGCGGCCCCGTCTTCTCTGACCACGAGACAGCGGTCCAGGGCATCACCGCAGTGAAGCCACCCCGCTGCACCTAAAGGGCCCTGACGCCACGCATGGCAGCAGCGCGAGGCGCCGCGCAGCCACGGAGGAGCCACAGTGGACACGCCCTCCCCACTCGCGCTCTGAACGGTCCCCACCAGCAGCCCTAATGCACGTGCGAACATAAAAGCCAGAACAGCGAAAAGAGCCAAAGCAGGATGGAGAGCCCTGGTCACGAGGGGTCACAGAGCTGCAGTACCAGCAGTGGGACCGAGCTAACGCCCCAGGAGATGGCGGCTGACAGATGGGAGGCATCAACTCCCGTGGTACAGAGATCCCTTTTTCCATCTCCAGGCATTAGCGCAAACAGAAACAAAAATGGTCTTTTAAAGCTGTTAAGAGTGTCTTCCCCTTCTGGGAAGGGCCCAGAGCACACCGAGAACACCTAGAGCCGCACACAATGACTTCAGACCCAGGGGGCAGCAGCGACCCGGGGAACAGAGGGCAGTCCCGCGTCCCTGCTGGGCTGCCCTGGGCTCAGCCAGCACGTGGGTCCCTGGGTCCCGTGGTCTGAGGGAGGGGGGCGCTGGAGAGGGCGGGGCTCCGAGGGCAGCCCCCCCTCAAGCCACACCCTCCACCTGTCTCACAGCACTCCTCCACCTGCCCCTTACTGTCCCTGACGGCAAGCAGCCTGCTCTCTCTCCCTTGGGGGACAGCAGAGACGAACGGCTGTCCGTTCTCCAGCCAGCGAGTGAGTGCGGACGGCAACACGGCCTGGGCATGTGAGCAGCTGGGAGCTGTGCTGCTGACCGCCAGC
>NW_027550581.1:0-1588 GCF_008692635.1 Crocuta crocuta
TGTGAGATCATGACCTGAGCCAGAATCAAGAGTCGGATGCTTAACCGACTGAGCCCCCAGGGCGCCCCACCAGATGCTGTGCTTCTAAGGACCTGATGAGATGCCGCATGTGTTAAGTCAAAGAATCTTTGCCGCCACCAGAATTACTGCTGCCGTACGGAAGAGAGAAAGTGACTCGATGGACATCTCGCGGCGGCTGTGAAGAGGCAGCACTGGGACCCGAACCCAGGAAGACTGGCCCCCGAGTACGTGCCCGTTAACTACCGCACCGCACCGCTGGAGGGGCAACGAGACACAGTCACACCTCGAGGTCTGAGGATGCTTAGGCCCCACGACTCTGAGACCCTTGCGTCCGGGCTCCTCACGCTGGAGCTGGGGCTGCCTCCCCAGGCCTGTGCGGAACACCTTCCGAACCCCAGGCGCTCACCTGTCGAAGGCCTTCACGCGGCCCAGGAGCTTCTTGTTGTTGCGGCAGTTGATGAGCACTTGGGTGTTGTTCTTGACTGACTGCGTGAGCACGGACAGCGGACCCGTGTTAAACTCTTCTTCCTCCCGCTTCTGCAGCTCCTCGGGGGTCATCTCACTCTTGGGCTTGTTGAGGAGGCTCCTGAGTGGGCAAGTATGGAAGCAGTAGGTGAGAGGGTCCAGAGCTGGGGCATGCGTGGTCACATAGCCATGCACTTGGTGCCTTCCCGTACCACGCCCACCGACCCGCTACGTCCCTCTCCCTTGGCATCCCAACTCAGAAGCTTAATAGACATTTCCAACCTTACACGTCCTCGGTTGAGCTC
Source organism: Crocuta crocuta (assembly GCF_008692635.1). Taxonomy (NCBI): domain Eukaryota; kingdom Metazoa; phylum Chordata; class Mammalia; order Carnivora; family Hyaenidae; genus Crocuta; species Crocuta crocuta. The sequence goes on from NW_027550581.1 coordinate 792, forward strand.
CAGATCTTCCAACTACTCCCCGCCCCCCGCTCCATCCAGAGCCTTCCCTGTTTCCATCCTTCTAGTTCCTTGAGCAAAAACTCTGATACCGACTTGGGTTCTTCTCTTTCACATCCTACATTCAACCTGCGGGCAAATCCTGTCATCTGCTTCTAAAAATACATCCGGAACCTCACCATTTCTAACCATGGCCTAAACCTCCACCATCTCGCTCCTCAGAGCCTTGCTTGTCTCTGTTTCCACCCATGCTCCTGGGCAGTCTGTTCTCCAGAGCAGATACTGCATCAAAACCTAAGTTATACCATCGCACTCTTCAAAACCCCGCCATGGCTCCCCTCTCTGTACAAAGTAAAATCCAGAAATTTTTTTTAAACAATGTCCTGCATCTGCCCCCATCCCTCTGTTCCAGCCAGGGGCCTCCTAGGTAGTCCTTTAAGGTATTAAAGGTCCTTAAACTTTCATCTAGGGCCTCTCCATTTGTCTTCCCTCCGCCTGGATACCTCCCAGGTATCTCTGTGGTTCTCACTGTCTTCGGGTCTTTGCTCAAGTGTTGCCTTCTCAATGCGTCCTTCTGCACCCATTAAGTTACTCTCTCAAAACTGGCATTCCCCATTGTTTTTACCCTGCTCTATCGTTTTTCTACTCACAGCTCTGATCACCCACCATGCCAAATACTTTACATGTTTAATATCAGTGTATTTACTGACTGCCTCTTCCCACCCCAAAGGCTGCAGCGGAGGAATTTTTTTCTTGCGGGGTGGGCGGTGCTACTCACTGATGGATCCCACGTGTCTAAA
>NW_027550582.1:0-1588 GCF_008692635.1 Crocuta crocuta
CCTCCCCTACATTTTCTTCTAGGAGTCTCCCAGTTTCCATCTCACAGTCAATTATTGGATCAACCCCGAATGCATTTTAGCATAAAGTTGGCTAAGTCAGCACATTGTCCTTGTGGATGGCCCCAGGGCCTGTCCCTGTGGCCGAGGGGACATAGCAGGCAGAGCTGATGGGGGAGAGCTAGAGGCCCATGGGCACCAGCTGCAGACAGCCCGTGCCAGGCACAAAGCACCTTCGGAGATGAAGGCCGTGCTTTACCTCAGTGTCTGAATTGGGTCCCCAGGTGGGGCTGTGAGCTCTGTAGAGGCAGAAGATGGGACAGGGGACACTTCGGCGACTCTTCGGTGTATAAGGTGGTACAGGCAGCAGCGACTGGGTGTGAGGAGCTAAGCCACCCAATTCTGGAGGGACCCAGGAATTGGAGGTCAGTGACCCTACCTGGGAGCCAATGAATGTGACTTTTATTCCTTGATGCCTCTGGAGAGGGAGAGGTTGGATGGTCCCCAAGGCTGGTCCCTGAGGCTGTCCCTATGGGTGGGCTCACACCTCAGCCTAACACTTACCTCTTGGGCTCCTTCTTGACGCCTCCTATGTATACCGTGGAGCCGCCCGTGTGCCTGGCTCCAGGAGTCAGACATGGGCCAGATGCCCTCACTCCTTGTCAGCCCGTGGAGACACAGCAAAGGTCCCCAGTGGAATGGCCAGGTTTGCTCAGAGGTGGCACTAAGAGCAGACTGTGTAACCACCTCACTGTTCTTCCAAACCTCGCTGCTCTTGCCCAGCCCGGCCCCACCTAAGGTCTGCCCCATGGTCAGGGACTCTGCCTCAAGCGGGATAAGCTTTATTTGGAGGTAATGATGTTTTTCATATGACATTAAATATTACAAGTGACTACCTTGTATCGTATTTGTTTTGAAAATGTAAACAATGAACCTCTGCCTTCCTGAAACTGAGCGATGTTTACGATGTTTACGGCTCTTCTTACTTTGTTTTCTTCCCTCTTGCACGTTTGACAGCTGCACTGTATAATCTGGGGCAACAGAATCATGTGTGCAACAAAGAACAATTCCTGGCTAATGCTAACGATCAGTCAGAAAGGAGTAATGGAAACAATCTAATCGCTGGGAGAATCAGATTGATTTAATCACCAGTTTTCTGTAATTCTTGTTTTTCTCTTCACTAAACAAACACTTGTTAATATCATTGACCCAAATAAATTATTCAATCTGTTGTACTGTTATATGGAAGTAAAAAGTCCATTCCACTTAAAACCACTCTTTACATTTTTAAATCAGGCATGGCTGCAATATTGCCCGTGCTTGTAATATAGTATTTAATCTTTTAATTTCTTAACAGTACCGTAGGTATGCCATTACATCTGTGTTATATAGATCACTGTGGCTTCCGTGTGCAAAGAAGTTAGCATATTATCTTTTCTAAGTTTATTTATTACAAGAGAGGGAGAGTACAAGTGGGGGAGGAACAGAGAGAGAGGGAGAGAGAGAGAGAATTCCAAGCAGGCTCCATGCTGTCAGCACGGAGCTCAACACAAGGCTCAGACCCACAAACCATGACATCATGACCTGAGCC
>NW_027550583.1:0-1591 GCF_008692635.1 Crocuta crocuta
TTTTTTCCACAATAATTTTAAAGACGTTGCTCATTTTCTTCTAGCTTCTTCTGTTGCTGCTGACAAGTTCTATTTCAGTTATGTCTTGCTGAGTAGGAAACTGTCACAGATCTTGGTGCTTAAAACAATTTATCAGTTGTTACAATTCTCTGGGTTAGCTGGTAGTTACATAAGGCTCTTACTGGCCTTATGTGGGCTACCTCATATATTGGCATCTAGCTGGGTCATAGCCTGGGGTTGGGAGATTTCCTCTATTTACAGTACTTTGTCCTTAAGAGGGCTGGGCTGGGCTGGCTTTCTCACACAGTGACAGCAGTATTCCAGAAAAGCAAGACCTCCTGAAAATGGCATCTTATTAAGCATTTACTAGCAACATTTTAACTGATGCCTGCCTGTGGGTTACAAGTTCTGTGGCCAACCTAGAGTGCTTGAGAGCTGATTATACAAGGTAAAGGTACTCGGAGGTTTAATTCACTGGGCACCATTAGTTTAACAGCCTACAGCATCCATGCTTCCGTCCCAATGGTTCAACCCTCTCCATATGTGGAACACGCTCCTTCCCTAATAAGACATCCACCGCAAACTCATCAAGTCACAACAGTGAGTTTGAAGACCGGGTTCTCATGATCCACATCAAGCCCAGATGTAAAGTAAACTGTGTGGATGCTTCTGTCTCTGACCCAGAGCTTTGTGAATTCAAAAGACCTGCACTCTGTCTTTCACACACTCACACACAATAGTGATATGGGTACAAGATAATGGCAGCAAAACTCTGCACAGGAAAGGTAGGAACAGGGGGCACATAGGGGTCACTGGTCCATAGCAATTCTGAAATCCAGCTCATCATGTCAAGGTCTGTGTCTGGCAGCAGAGAGTCTTCCTTGATTAGGGCCAACTCTGCCTCTCAAAAGTAGTTCCCAATTCATGACTTGCATCCTCTGGAATTCTTCCTTCTGAAACATCTTTTCTTTCCTATAAGAAATAACCCACGTGGTCACCTGAGCAGTTTTCTCAGCCTCCTTCTTGGTTGTGGAAAGTCAAGAATCCCAGAGGTATCTTTTCTTTTTGAGTGACTTCCACCCCTTTCAGTCCCAACTTATCCATCACTTTTGAAAAATGTGTGGGCTTTTTACAGAATCCCATCGAGACTCACATCATGTCCCCAAAGCCATGCCCTTAATTCTGTTCGAGTAAACGCTCTCCATTTTGGGCCAAACGTCCAGCTGTAGTGAAGCAATACTTTTAAGATTCTTAGAAGTGCTTTCTCCTACTTGAGAGAATCTACCAAGCTGGGGTCTTAAAAAGGGTCTTCTGACCACACCCTTGATTTACTCTTTACCTTGAGGCCATTTCTTATTTCTAGAGCCTTGAGCCAGCTGGTGAGTCTGAAAATGTGTAACAGTTTTATTTTTCAACCGAGCAAGTCTGGATTGGAGACTCTGCTTGCATACTGAGCAGTTCTCTCTTTAGCTCGTCTTCATCATCCCGTATCTTATCATCTGCAACGAACAGAAGCCAATTGGCACTTTCAATATTCTGCCTAGAAATTTTATCTGCATGCGTAGGTTAATTCGGTACATCTTTCTTTTTA
>NW_027550584.1:0-1589 GCF_008692635.1 Crocuta crocuta
CGGGCCCTGCTCCAAAGCCCACACTCTCCTCACCTCCCTCTGAGAGGCTCTCAGCACCACCTACACCGGATCTGCGGCCCTTACCTCCTTTCTGGCCTGAGGCTCCTTGTCCTGTCACCAAATCAGAAGCTCAGAGAAGGTAAGGAATTTGCCTGAACTCACACAACAGGTTGGAAAAGAAATCCAAGTGTCTCAGCTCCTCTAACTCCCAATGCCTCAACTGTGAATTGGCAAAAACAGCCCAAATACTCTGGGAAAATCCCAGGACAGAAGACTTGAGGTTTCCTGTTGTTTTTCAGGCATCAGAGAACTTGTGCCCCGAGTGCCCACTAACCCAGCACTCCCCCAGCCAGGCCCGTGTCTCAGGCCTTCAGTCTCTCTGAGCCTAACTCGTGCGCCTACAGCATCTCAAAGAAGACAGGGTCTGTCCAACAAGAAGGAGGAAGGAGATCAGAGGCCATTTGGAGATCTGGGGCAGAGGTGGGGGAGGGGTACAGCTTGGCACAGGTCTTGGTGCAGGGCTGACGGTGGGGATACTTACCCTGGACCTTGACAATCAACCCTTGAGGGCACACGGTGTGGGGGATGCAGCGGGCACAGGTGTTGGTGACTGGTAGTGCACAGAACATGCCAGTGCGGCACTCACAGACGCGGGAGGAGTTCCCTGAGCATGGCATCTTCTCCACAAGATCGTCTAAGGGACACAGAGAAGGGGCATGGGAGACAGAGGGAGGACCGGGGAAGGGATCCAGAGACCCCTCCGGGACAGCCTGGCAGGGGAGACAAGACATCATTCTGGCCTCCCCTCGGGCAGGGAGCCCGCAAGCTCGGCCCTTCTTTCCAGAGGGTTCCTGCAATGAGCAAGACGGCAGAAGGGGCTATGAGGCAGCCTCCAATCCCTGCCCACATCTCTAGACGTCATTACAATCGTATTAAAAAGACATTCATGACTCCATTAAAATGAAATGGGGGAAAAAAATGGAGGATTCTTAAATGCATATTGCTAAGTGAAAGAAGTTCGTCTGAATTGGCTACATGCTGCATCATTCCAACTCTGTGACGTTCTGGCAAAGACCAAACTATAAAGACAGTAAACGGATCAGTGGCTGCCATGGATTAGGGAGGAGAGCCCTAAACCTAATGTTCATAGCAGTAGGGTTTCTAACAGCCAAAAAGTAGATATAACCCAAATGTCCATGAACCGATGATTGGATAAGCAGAAAGTGGTACATCCATACAAGGAAATAGTATTCAGCTATGGAAAGGAATGACCGGTACTACAACATGGATGAAACACTGCAAAGTGAAAGAACCCGGTCGTGAAAAGCCACATATTGCATGATTCCATTTAGCTGAAATGCCCAAGGTAGGCAAATCCATACAGATGCAGTGTAGATGAGTGACTGTGAGGATGTGGAAGAAGGGGAGAACTGGGAGGGAAGGGGTTTCTTCCTGGGGAGGTGGAAATGTTCTGAAATCAAATAGTGGTGGTGGCACGTTGTGAACATAAAAACAAAACAGAACAAAGAAACAAAAAGAACCCAGTGTAGCACGCTTTAAAATGGTGACTTTTACTCCCCTGCTCACAC
>NW_027550585.1:0-1594 GCF_008692635.1 Crocuta crocuta
TTTTTTTTTAACAAGTTAGCCTAAGCTATAACTTGTTAAACTATATATATTTTGTATATACATATTTGCACATATAATATATATATATACATTGTATATATATGTATCTGAGAGAGACAGAGAGAGACAGAGACAGAGTGTATGAGTAGTACATGGTCTTGACTCTTCATACCCACAGAGTCAATATTACTACCTCATATAAAATATAGAAATCTTGTACACTTATATAGGTTCATGTCTTTCATCCTTTAGGTTATGATGGTTGCATCATACATTATAAATCCCTCAATACAGTGTAAAACCTTGTGCTTTAAATGCACAAAAATTTCCATTTATATTTACCCAGATATTTACCATTCATTTCTGATGCTCTTCATTCTTTACCGAGAATTGAATTTCTATCATTTTTTTCCCTCATTCTAAAGGACGTCTAAAGAAGATTACTAATCAATAGGCATAAAGTTTCGTTAAGCAAGAGGACCAAGATCTGCTATAGAACATTACACTAAGTTTGCAGATACTCTTCCTAGCTCTTCACTCTTCACCTTCTAGAATTCTCTACTCTTTAGCATTGTTTTCCAGCTTCATTTTTATAGTTCCCTAGGCAACAATAACGAATTATACATTTAAAATTTTGTTAACAGGGTAAATCTCATGTTAAATATTGTTACCACACAAAATATGAAGTAAAATAAATTTTAAATAAAATATACTTTAGCATACCTTGTAATGCTGGTCTACTGGTGACAAATTTTCTTAGTTTTTCTTGTATTTTACCTTCATTCTTAAAGGTAGTTTCAGTGAAATAGACCCTGGATTGACAAGATTTTGTCTTTTCTTTTTCTTTTCAGTTCTTTAACAATGTCTTATTCTTCCCTGACCTCCATGGTTTCGTATAAGAAGAGACTTGTTAATTAGATTGTTGTTCCCCTATAATAATAGGTCATTTTTCACTTTTCTCAAGATTTGCTCTTTATGACTTTCAACAGTTTGACTATAATATGCCTCAACATAGGCATATTTATCTTCATTCAGCTTAGTGTTTAACATCTTGTATCTACAAAATCTCTTTCATCAAACTTGGGAAAATTTTTGGTATATCTCTAAAAAAATATTTTTGTGGCACTATCTTTCCTCTTTATGATTTTCCAGTTTCCTATATGTTGAACTTTGTCACAGCCCACTAAGATTCTGTTCATTACGTTTTCAATCTGTTTTCTCTGTTATTCATCTTGAATAATTTCTATTGATCTTCAAGTTCAATTACTCTCCTGTCATATTCATTCATCATTAAGTCCATCCAGTTGATATTTTTATTTTAAACATATTAAGTTCTAAAATTTACATTGATTTTGTGTTTATTTCTCCACTAAAATTTTATCCACTGAAAGCATATTTTATTTTACTTCACAGAGTACAAATACTTTAGTCCCTCCATTATCCTTGTCTGTTAGCTCCAACACCTGGTTGATCTTGGGGTCAGCCTCTGTAGATTTTGTTTACTTGTGAGAATGTGTTCCCTTTTCTTGATACTTTGTATGCTGATTACTTTGGGATCCGCAGGGGTCCAGCCTCTGCAAGCCAGGGTTGGCCC
>NW_027550586.1:0-1589 GCF_008692635.1 Crocuta crocuta
GCGCACACGCATGTACGTGCACACACACATACACAACCTTCCAAAGCAAAGGAGACTCGGGTAGATACTCTCACTGCTTTGTATAAAATCCCAGCATCACTCAACAGCTTTTTTTCTCAAAAAGCTTTTATTTTCCTAAAATAGCCCTTTTTATGGTCAATTTTGCTCCTTCCTACTGCAAGTAACTGCAATTTTTTTCAGTTACACTACATTCAGATCCACAATTTTTCCCTAAAATTTACACTGGAAAGTGAATTTGTGAACCTTCCCTTGTCTTGGATTCTTGTGAGTGGGAAGGTTGTAAAGAGATTTTGGGGATTTTTTTTTTCCTGTAAGGAACCCATCGGCTACACTGATAATCACTCTCTAATTCACTTTTCAAACAGATCTAAATTTTCTAGTGTCAGGTTTGTACATGTTGTGTTGGGCACGGTTCTGAGCACTTCCCCCAAGACCAGGAAGGCCTTACTGCCCCTCGCCTGGCCACGCCTCCCCAGGCCTCTCCCACCCAGGCCCCTCCTGCCCTCACAGAATCCAGATGGCCTAACCACAGAGGTTCCCCTTCTTGTCCAAGAGCATTCGCTTTAGAAAACTTGCCATTGTATGTTCTTTCTCTGTTGCTTCGAGATGTAAAATAAACCTTTTTTAAAACCTCTTGCCAGATTTACAACCGTAGACATTCTTTCTAGGGACCTAGGAGTCACCCCCTTTGAAACGCAGCCATCAAGAATGACGCCCATCCATCTCCTAGTCTCTAGGAGGAACAGGACCTGACTTGGGCTGGGGTCATGCTCTAAACTGTCAATCTCCCTCCTGTCCTGAAGACAGAAGAAAGCTGACTTTTCCTTTGGGTAAAGTCAGCTGGCAGTCACCACAGATGGACTAAGTTCCCCTCCATCCCAGCTCTTAAAAATTCCTCCATCCCTCTTGGGTGGAGCTGAGCTCAGCCCGGGCTCTGGCCTCTCTCCCCAAATGCAACAGCCTTGAATAAACTCTTCCTTGCTTGATTCACTTCATCCAGTGTGGGGTTTCCTTGGGTGCTCCTATTAGTTTATTACTTCTCACAACAAAATTGTGAGCTAAGCATTACGACTTCCCTTTTCGAGGGAAGGGGCCATGGCATGCCCACGGTCACACCGAGTGCAACCGCTGAGATCCAAACCCAGGCTGAGATTAAAACTCCACAGGGCCCTTCTTGGCACTCCCAAATCAGAATAAGGGGACAGGTTTGCCTGGAAATACCTCACAGGTTAAATTTCTTAACTCACACTTAAGCAAAATCCTTCGCTGTAAATGCTAATGGCCACATCTCTTCATCTGTAAAATGTATAAAATTATGGTGGAAAAGTCAACAGGATCTATGAATCTTGCATGCTTCTATTTCAAAGGCCCTGAAACAACTCCGTTGCATTTTGAAGACCAAGAGAAATGGGCTGGGCGTACAGCCATTCATTCACTACCTCTCTCGCAGAACTTCTCTATAGTGGAAAGAACACGTGAGCCAGCCCTCTAGCCAGGTACAGGAAGACGTTTTCTATCCATCCACAAAAACTTCAAGATGACAATACAGCAAAGAAAAAAAAAAAAAA
>NW_027550587.1:0-1585 GCF_008692635.1 Crocuta crocuta
GCCCACAGCCCGAGGCAGGGCTCAAAGCCGCCAGCTGTAAGATCATGACCTGAGCCGAAGTCGGACTCTCCACCAACTGAGCCACCAAGACACCTCATATCTGCCTATTGTTAAAGCGTATGGTGTCAAGAACTGTTAAGAGTCTTTTATCCTGTTTGCAAGCTATCAAATTAGGCCGCCATAGTTTCATAGATGCTGGCAGAAGACATGAGACTCTTGGGTCAGAGACCGAGAACTTCATTACTCAGGGCACAGAAAATATCACGAGCTTCATGTTCATATTTGTTCCTTTGGCCTTCTGCATCCCACAGGGACCATGGAGAGCAGGCCAAGTAGATGCTGTGTCCACAGTAGATTTTTGCCAGAGAAACCCTGAATTTAAGAAATCCCAAGTTGTGGAAAAGAGCTGCTAGCTCTCCAGAGGGAGACATTATGTTTATGGTCCGGAAACAAATAGGCCCTCTGCGTTGGAAAGAGATACCACCTCTGTCTTCCAAGGTGGTCTGGTATGGAGACATCCTTGCAAAAACAATCCAGAACAAAGCCATCAATGCCTTTTTATTGGAAGACCAGCAGAAACACAAGAGACCAGTGGAAGATGTCTGCCAACAGGTGGCTCTACACATCACATAAAATTGTCTGCCTAACTATCTGGAAAAATAGGATAGCTAGACTCTAATATTCACTTTCTATCCATTTGATCATCCCATTCCTTATTCATTCAAGTATTTCACTGCACCCTGTGTGGTAGCATGTGAGGTAAGAAATACAACAGTGAGCTAGAAGGATGAAGTTCCTTACCTTGTGAGGTTTATGTTCATGGAGTAAAGCGGTCTTGACAACATGATTACCCCAGTAAACAACTGGTTACAATGTGACAGATGCAAATACGGCACTATGGAAGTGAATACTTGGAGACTTCAATGTTCTGATGGAACAAAGTGTAAAGCACCTATTGAACTTCTCATGAACCTGTGTGCAGAGAGGGAGGAGAGGAAGGAGGAGAGTGGCTGTGGAAAAGGCTGGAGACCGTCAGGGACCAGAGAATGCATACCTGCTCTGCTGTATTAAGGACTTGGAATGTTACTTAGAGGGAACTGGAGAAATCCTGAAAGGTTTTTAGCAGAAGGGAATGGTATCATCAAAGTTGTGTTTGGAAGGATCACAAGGTCTCTGTGGGGATCAGGACTGGAGGGGGCACAAGATTATATGCAGAGAATGATCATAGGTGAAGTGATGACAGGGTGCTACAGAAATTCAGGATAAAAGGAAATCATTGGTTCTGAGATATTTAAGAGGGAAAATTAATAAAACTTACTGACTCACTCGGTGGGGAGGGAGTAGGAGATACCGAGGAATGCTCTTGGATCTTGCTGGAACACTGAGTGGATGAGTAGAAGGCCCTTGGTGAGAGAGAACACCGTAAAGATGGGTCAGGTTGAATATTGACAAGTCACAGCCACTCACTATCTGTCACAATTGTGGTTGAGAACAATATTGCTTCTCTTTTTTAAATTTATTTTTTAAAAATTTACATTCAACTTAGCATATAGTACAATAATGATTTCAGGAGTAGAATCCAGTG
>NW_027550588.1:0-1597 GCF_008692635.1 Crocuta crocuta
GAAGTCAGACATGCCTGAGTAGTCCAAGGTCTTCGCATTTGGCCAGTTAGCTGTTACCTCGGAGAGTGATTTGAGAAACATCTATAACTGGTTTTGACGGTTAGGACCCTGGGCTGTTTTGATAGTTTTATCTTTTACAATCAGCTTCAGGACAAATGTCTTCCATCTCTGCTTTTATCATATCCTCGCTCTAAATCTTTGATCAACTTTGCATTTATCGTGGGATGAAACCCAGGCTGTCTGGGTCCCTGAGTCTGCAGCGGATGGTGTTGTCATTGTTCCTCTCCGGCTGCCTGATGGGGGTGGGGGGCTCAGGGCCTCGAGTTGGGCTGGGGCTGCGGGCTGCCTGGGGGAGAGTGTTCTGGCTCCAACAGGAGGCCCTGGGGGGTGTGAGTGCTCTGGGCCGAGGCTGGTCTTCCAGGGCTTCTGGCGCGTGGAGGCCCTCAGCCCACCTGCCCCTCAACTCACGGCTCCACGGCCACGCGGGTGGGAAGGGGAAGCTGGCGGGCTGTGGCGCCTGGCTGTCTGTTCGCTGCGCAGGGCCGACTGTGCCCCCTCCCCCCAGGGCGTCCGTCCTGGGTCCTCGCTGTGGGAACAGGGCTCTCTCGTCCGAGTTGTTGATTTGAGTCAAGCACGATACCAGAAGTGAGTTTTAACATAAGCTGGTAGAAGACAGTGGCCCATATGCAGTGAGGAAATCCAACACCCACACCACCAGCACACACGCACTTTAAGCGCGTTGTATCTCTCCGTGAGCCCGAGAACCTGTCACGTCTTCCGCCTTCAGCTCGTGCACAACTTCTCCCCGGGCCCCAAAGCTGGAATGAGTCAAGTCTGGTTCACTACCGATCACTGAGAAGATAATAAGAGGAAGAAAGCGCCCGGGGGCAGGAGCCTCACGGTTAACCCAGACCAGCCTGGCGGCCGCCTAACAAATAATAAGGTGCTAAGCCCTCGGCTGCCCCGAGTGTCCCCAGGGGGTCAGGAAGGTGGCAGGGGTCTCCACTGTAAAGACCCCACACCACCCTCTTAGGAAGGGGCACTATGACAGCCACACTCAGGGGCGCAGGGTTGTGTGTTGCCGACAGACCCCGACCTTCACTGTCCGACATTACCGGAGGCGCTGGGCTCGCCGTGTGCACCGCCGCCCGTCAGTCCTAGGGGCGGTCGTTCTCCAAGCAGCCTGCGGGCTTTTCGTGGGGAAGGGGCTTAGGAGCCAAGGTCTGGGCCCTGGGGGTGCGGGCAGCTACTGGGGTGTCACCGTGATGGGGGTGCTGAAGACACAGATGCTCTGCAGGCTCCACACACGGATGTGGCATAGCTCGTTATCGCGCTACGTCTGGCAGTTTCTAGAGAGTGTGGGGCTCGAGCGCCGCTGGCGTCTGCGGCCCCGGCCTCGCTCCCCGCTGCTGTAACCGTGTGTCTCACATCTCTGTACGCTTAGCGTGAGGCACACCTGCACCCTCGGCTTCTCTCCAAGAATATGAGGAACATACATTTGATAGAAATTCTACTGTGGAGGCTCCTGAGTGGCTCAATCAGCTGAGCATCAACTTCAGCTCAGGTCATGAGCTCACGGTTTGTGAGTTCGAGCCCC
>NW_027550589.1:0-1594 GCF_008692635.1 Crocuta crocuta
TACGGAGCTCCTTACTTCTCCGCCATCTTGCCCCTCCCCCCCATTCCTAATTTTTTAAAACAAGTCTGTTGACAAATGCACTTGAACTGGGACTAGGGGGCATCCCCAAACCAGTTGGAAATGAAAACAGGGTAGAAAACAATTAAGTAACTTTCTTGTTCCTTAATAATGGAGATTATACCCACTTTCAGGTACCCAGATGGTTCTGTTTTTTCAGCTTTGTTGTCCAATGGGCTTTGTGGCTGGAGCTCAGTACGGTATGTCCAGTGTACCACAGGGCACTCACTGTGAAATTGAGCAGTGGCGGGGGGGGGGGGGGTGTCTTCATGGGGCGGGGCAGTGCCCTGGGGCACATCCACTGCCTCCAAACCACTAGAGCAGGTTTTCACAAGGTGCTATCCCGGGAAAACCTCCATCACAATCACTTGTGGTGGAGACAGTGGGGATCTCTGTTGAAAAGGAGGATTCCCGGACCCCACTTCAAACTTGTGAACTCAAAATCTATGGGAGTTGAGCCTTGAAACCTCTATTTCTATCAAGTCTCTGAAGTAATCGTCATTCACACCTTTTAGAGCTCATTACCTTGTCTGCTATTGCAAAGCATCAATATATTTTTGTGATTGAACCAAACTCTGTCATCCAGCCTCCACCATCAACTCTCATTGGAAACTGGCTAGTGAAGAAATTGACCAGCTAGCCATGATGTATCTTGTTCGGCACATTTTACTTCTCTTCAAGAAGATATGCTATGTTCATAACACTCTCTTTATCTTCTGTTGTCCACAGTCAGTAAATTTTCTCATTTTTCAAACATGTCTTTTTAAAAAATAGTGTTCATCATTATAATAAGAAAGCCAATGCATGGATATGACTCTATTAAAAAGACAGTCAAAGCAGCATGACGTGCACAGGCGTGTCCCACTGTGTGGTCACCTTCGGGTGGTGACCACTGACACCTCTCTTACTGGTTTTCTAAGACCTTACTTCACTCCAGGGGAGGAACGTATGAATTTCATAGGCTACTGAAGACGGATAGGGTGTCCACAATGGACATCTTGTATGGAATATTCAGGGAGATAACCTTGTGCTGGACACCTTTATGCGACTGGAGCCCACATTTAAACTTCAAGGGTCAATCTGTTGCCGGGTGGCTCCCTTGGTGGCTCCTGGGATTCTGTCAATGGGATCGTGTGCCTGCTTCCCTGTGATTCTCTACTTGGGAGACTTGCCCAAAGGAGTCCTGGAATGTAGGTGTCTTCCACCTTAAGCAAACACAGCACCATTATTCTCTCCAAAGACTGTTGCAAGAAATGGGAAGAGACATCCCAGAAGTGGTGGCGATAGAGTGAACCTCTTTCCCTTTGCAATTCTGGCAAATCTTCCCCTCCTCTGGGTACCTGCTTCATCTCTGCCATTCATTGCCTGCCAGCCGCTCCTCTCTCTGGGAAAATTTAGGATGCTTTCCCCTCAGAGTCTTTACAGAGCGAAGGATACCTTCTTCTTCTTCTTTTTTTAATGTTTTATTCACTTTTCAGAAAGAGAAAGAGACAGAGAGTGAGTGGGGGAGGGGCAGAGAAAGAGGGAGACACAGAAT
>NW_027550590.1:0-1600 GCF_008692635.1 Crocuta crocuta
AAAAATCTTAAAAGCAGTAAGACAAAAGAAGACAGTAGCTTACAAGGGAAAACTCATAAATCTAGCAGGGGATTTTTCAGCAGAAACTTGGCAAACCAGAAGAGAACTGCGTGATATATTCTAAGTGCTGAGTAGAAAATATATGCAGCCAATAATACTCTATCCAGCAAAGCTATCATTCAGAATAGAAAGAGAGATAGTTTCCCAGATGAACAAAAACTAAAGGAGTTTGTGACCGCTAAACCAGCCCTACAGGAACTATTAAAGGTGACTTTTTAAGTGGAAAGGAGAGACCAAAAGTGACACTATAAAGGTAGGAAACACAAAAGCAGTAAAAACTAATATCTCTATTTAAAAAATCAGTCAAGGAACTCACAAAATAAAAGGATATAAAATATGACAACATATACCTAAAACATGGGAAGGAGAGGAGTGAAGGATGAGTTCTAACTCCTCTAATTGGGACTCCAAGCCTGGGCTACATCTGGTACTAGCACAGCGTCCAGAAGGCATCTGCATCTGCTGCTGATGGCAGCCGCAATGGAGCCAGGCCAGTTCCTCAGGGCCCAACACCATCACTCCTAGCAGCCCAGAGCTCATACCACAGGGTGGCAGTGAAACTCATGCATCCCGGCCATTGCTCTCCTACCTGTTCTGGAGAGAAGAGAAGATGAGGGGGTTGAGCTCAAACTTCAGCCGGCCCTTGGCCTCCAAGCAGGAAAAGAACGGTACTGAGAAGCAGGAGTGGCCCAGGTTGGGCAAGCAGCCTCCAGTGAGTCCTGGGTCAGTACTGGTAGCTAGTCAGAAGGAAACCAGTGAGGTGTCAACAGCTAAGCAACTTCAGGGCCAACGAAAAGGGGAAAAACAATAAGGGTGCTGTCAAGACACAGAAGACTACAAGTCCCAGGAAGAAATCTAGGGGCAGACCCCCCAAAAATAGAGAAGGTGGAAGAAGAGGGCATCTCATGGGAGTCCTCATAGGAGACGCAGTGACTACACTGTGCCACCTGCTCCTTCACCAAGGAGCAGTTTCCTTCTGGGACTGGACAGCTCCACTCCACTTCCATTGCCCCACCCCTCTCCCAAACCTACCCATCACTGCCACCCACCTGTGCTCTCACCACCATACCACACAGCACATTAGCTGCTGCAGGACCCCAGGGCTGTGTGAGGAGCCATTTCCTTTGATCTTGGTTTCTAGCAACCCCTCTCACCCATGCACACATTTGCCCTTCCAGACAAAGCTGACTTCCCACCTTGCCTCACCCTGTCTCTACTGTGTCCCCATGCTAAGTGGCGCAGACTTTGCTGACTGAGCTCTTGGCCTGGGAGTCCCTTCTGCTTTCCCATTCATCCCTCTACCTGCCCACTAAGGAGACTGGGACAGCTCCCCTGGCCTTAAAAGGGGCCCAGCCCCACCTCATTCTAATCTGCCCCATTCCACAGCACTGGTAGAAGCTGGTATGGACAGGGGTGCTCAGATCCAAGATGCCCCCACCAATGTTTACTTCACAAGGTGCAGCTCACATCAACTTTTCTTCCCACCTTGCCTAGTCCTTCCTCTAGGTTGGGCAGCCCCCTTTGGGGCACAGGAAAAAAA
>NW_027550591.1:0-1602 GCF_008692635.1 Crocuta crocuta
TTTTTTTTTTTTTCCGTAAGGTTTAATGTTAGAATGTTGTCTTCTTTTAAAAAAATCTTTTTCTGAACCCCAGTGGAAAACAACCTTGTGCTGTAAAAGTAATCCAACCAGCTATCTTCAAAATCTTAATAGGCAAAGTGGATTGACCTCAGTTCATCGTCATAGAGCTTAGGACAAATTGATCAATTTTCTTTCTAAATAATTACCACTTGGATGTTGATTTTGCTTTCCTAAGATTAGCACATTGGAAAGTCTGTATTTGAGAATGTTAATATAACACAGCTAAGCACGTAGACCATATACCAGAGCAGAAATCATTTCTTTAAGTAAACCCCAACCACTTCTGAAAAATGGTGATCACTGATTCTTTTGTTCAGAAACTTACAAAACAAGAAAGGAATCTCTAAAGTCAAACAACTGTAAAATTTATACCTTCACACACACACATGCAAGTGGAGAAGTTTCCATAAAGTATACTTAGCACCAACCACTGAAAAAAATTCCTAGATCCTAACAGCCAGGCTTGTCTTTGGAACAGGAAAAGTAAACAGTAGTCTATCTTGGTGTCCGTCTGTCCTCAAGTATCTTCTCTAATATGACATCACTTAAATTAGAATTCTGTTTATTTAAAATGTTACATGTACTGTGGGCTAATACGTAGTAAGTTCTAATGGAGATGAAAAATGCTTAACAGAGTTCCCGCCGTACGGAAGTGGACAGTCAAGCAAGAGAGGGAACGTGGTGTGCAATCAGCAAACATAGGTCACATGTGAGAAGTTCCCTGAGAAAACATAAATGTGTGGAGCAAGAAAGTACATGTGTAGCTGGGATGAAAACCTCCACGTGAAAATCTCCAGGTCAGCCCACTTTTATCCACACGTTACAGTGAGTATTATGATCAGGATTAACAGTAAACAATTTTAAATATCATCCAGCTCACTCATGTTCTATTCAATCCGCTAACTTTGCATAGCTAATCCCGTTTGCCACTCTTCATAATTTCCCACATTGCTAAACTAAGAAACACCGTATCTCAGTACAGCATTCTGCTGAAAGATGTACCTAGACCACTCTTTACAAAATTGATATTGTAATTATAAATGGCCTCATTCTTCCACTGCCATATCTTTTTCCTTTATATTTGTTTTTCTGAGAGGCATTTATGATAATACATTCTTGTCACTTGACGCAAGGTGGGAAATGTCAATGTAAACCTTGTTGATCTTTTGTAAAAACAGGACTTGTGAGTGAAAGCCAAGCCTTCACAAGCTCTATGCTCTTCTTCCTTGGAAGGTTGCTTGTTCTCGCGTAGCCTCTGTTTCCTCATCTGTAAAATGAAAATAATAGCTCAAATGGTTATCTGAGTAAATACAATAAAATAGAGAAAATAAAAACCATTCAAAATCCTATGACCAGAGACATTTGCAGTCACCTGATAACACATATCTTCCTTTCTTCTTTATAACACTTATGTTGTTTACTCCACAAAATGTACATACACTATATGATAGCCTGTTCCCCCACCTTCCCATTTAAGAGTATGGTGTGGGGGCATCTGGGTTCCATGGGTCTGAGCCCCACATCCGGCTCTGTGCTGACATC
>NW_027550592.1:0-1596 GCF_008692635.1 Crocuta crocuta
GAGGGGCAGAGAAAGGGAGAGAGAGGATTCCAAGCAGGCTCCATACTATCAGCGCAAAGCCCAACTTGGGGCTCCATCTCACGACTGTGGCATCATGACCTGAGCCAAAACTAAGAATCAGATGCTTAACCAACTAAGCCAGCCCCAGGCCCCTTATTTTATTTTTTAATGCTATTGTAAATGGAATTATCCTTAATTTTCAGGATGTAATTGCTTGTAGATAGAATTACAATTGATTTTTGTGCATTTTCTTGTATCCTACATCTTTCTCAATTGATTTATCAATTCTAATAGCATTTTAGTGGTTTTAGTAGGATTTTATATATGCTAGTTTGCTACACACGCAAATAGAAATAATTTTACATCTTCCATGTCAATCTGGATTCATTTACTTTCTTTTTTTTCTTTCTTTCTTTCTTTTTTTTTTACTTTGCTTTTTTTCACTAAATGTTCTGACTAGAATCTCCAATACAAAATCAAATAAAAGTAACAGAAAGTACACACCCTTACCTTGTTTCCTGATTTTTGGAAGAAATCTTTCACCAACAGTATGGTGAGATCTTTGGCTTTTTCATAGGTATCATTTATCAGGTCAAATATATTTCCTTCTATTTCTAATTTGATTACTATCATGATAGACGCTTAGATGTCAAATGCTTTTTCAACAAACATTGTGATGATAATAAGAATTTTATCCATTGTTCTATTAATATGGTATATTATATTACTTGATTTTCAGCTATTAAATAATTCTATATTCCTGATATAAAAAACACTTGGTCATGGTATACCATCTCTTTTACAGGTTGCTAAATTCAATTTCCTAGTACATAGCAAAGGATTATTGCATGTGCTTTTATAAGAAATATTAGTCTGTAATTTTCTTCGGATGTTTTTTATAATTTTTGCTTAGGGTAATATTGGTCTCATAAAATGAGTTGAAAAGTGTTGCCTCCTGTAGAAAACATATTTTTTGTTTTAAATTCTCTTTGATATTAAGTAGCACTCTAGCTCTTTATAATTGTTTGCACAATGTAACTTCTCCATCCTTTTGTAGGTTTGAACCTAAAAAGTATCCCCCAGAGACAGATATAGGGATCTTTTTTCATCCAATTTCTCAAAATGTACATTTTGAATGGATCTATTAAACAATCAATTCAGAATTATATGCCTGGGTTTAAAGCTACAATCTTACTTTTGGTTTTTTATGTGTCCCATGGCTTTTCTTGTCTCTCTTCTTACTGCTTTCTTGTATTAAGCATATATGTTTGTAATATAATATTTTAGTTTCTGTAGTTTTTAATTCTATTTTTGAATTATTTTCTTAATGGATGTTCTATGGCTTACAATATATTTTCTAAATTATACCAATGTACTTATGTTTACATTCAGTATAAGATAAAAATTTTATTATTATATAGCTCCATTCCCTCTCAAATTTTCTGTATTGCCATTATTTATGTTATGTCTCTATGGTTATAAACTCAACAGTATATTTCCTTTGATTATTTATAGTTTGCTACATTAAATTTCTTATTTACCCTTTCTTTTTTTTTCTTTTTTTTTTCCAAATAGTTTATTGTCAAATTAGTTTCC
>NW_027550593.1:0-1599 GCF_008692635.1 Crocuta crocuta
AAGAAAATGTATAATGTAATTCTTAAATTTTAAATTCAATGTGGTCTACAATTAAATCTCTAAGTATCTGACTTTTATTATTAATGCTATGTTAACAGTTGTGAAAGATAAATTTTCCTTTTCTTGTACACCTAGAATGTAACATATGAACTACTTCAAAATACTTACTATAATCTGCCTCATATCAGAGTTGCTTAAGAATATTTTGGCCTCTCCTAAGATTGAATGTGAGTTCCTGGAGAACAAGGATTCTGGCTTTTCCAGCTACATATCTCACAAGGGCTACGGCAGGCACAGCATTTTTCAATAGTGCCCAAATGAACTGAAATGTGAAAAGGTCCAATCAAAGCTGTGCTACTTACTACAGGACACATTTTCTTCAGTTTCAAGATACATCTGGTATCTTGATTTGTAACCCTGGATAATTTCATGTGCCTTGAGTAGAAATTATGTTTTATTCTTCCATTTTTTATTTTTAAAGTCTAGCACTTGGGAGATGATACAAAATCAATGAAGGTATTCTAAAAGAATACAACCTATAACTGATACTGTACTTTTATCATTCTAGCAGTTATTTTAGGTATCTTGAAAGTGCCAAAATAAATTTTAAAAGTAAAAATGATTAGGACTAACTCAATGATGAGGGACTAACTTCTCTATTTAATATAGTCATTTAGTCATTACTTCCCAGATTTACCATCTAGAGATCTACCTTTTCTCAGTAACATGGCATCTAGTAATGGGGGGGAATCAAACTTGCCCTCCATGGGCTTTGGAAAATAAAAGGACACAACTGATTACGATATTGTGTAAGTAAATAAGTAAATATTTATCGAGGGGTCACTGGTTGTCAAAGAGTATGCACGTGGTCTTTGCACAATTTATGGGGTCAAATATGGGATAATATGTGATAAAAATCACAAACCTCCATATCATCTCTACTAGGGCTACCCTGTAAGGCCACAGTCTACATACTGCATGACCCCAGGGGGTGCCAGATAAGAATTATGTTCCTTTACAGCTGTGCAATGAGACACCCTATCTCATATCATATTTCATCCATCTACAATACCATCAATTTTGAAAGGTAGCACTGGTTTATGTACCATTAAGAGAAAAAAAGTTACCAAATAATCCCTGATATGCCATTAATTTTTAACATGCATCCCAAATTCAGAGATGTTAAAATGTGATAAAAGGTTTTAAAATCAATGAAAAAAGATGATAATCTGAGCAATCTTCACCTGACTGAGCTATATGTGCACAAATAATAGCTTTCACTTGATGGCATTATTATATATGCAGTCTGCACAAGAATTCAGAGGGAAGATTTTCACTCTCCTGTGTGAAATTGAAACAAAGAACGTTAAGAGTGAATGAAGTATATAGTTAACATCATAATTCACTTACAATGCACTAAGATTTTCAAATTTATATTCTTCCTTTCAGATCTTAAAACTGATTTTGTTAGGAATACTGTTTTCAACTAACTTTTAGTTTGAAATCTAAATCACTTAATAACAACTTATCCCCTTCACCTGTCTAATAATACACACACAGGGGCGCCTGGGTGGCTTAGTCGGTTGAGCGTCTGACTTT
>NW_027550594.1:0-1603 GCF_008692635.1 Crocuta crocuta
GGGGGGGGGTCTTCCATGAAGAAGTAATATTTATGCAGAAATATTTAGGCAGTATTTAATTCAGGAATAATAGTTAGCCAGTCAGAGAAGAATAGGACTATTTCAGGTTATGGAAATATCAGATGTCAAATCCTTGAGGGGGAAGGAATTTGATGAGTTGCAAGAAGTTAAGAGAGAAATCAGTGATGGCTGAGGCTGTAGAAGAAGGCAGATTATGAAACACTATATTGACCACATAAAGATTTTGAATTTTTTTCCTAAAGGCAATGGGATAAAATTGAAAGATTTGAAATGTGGAGGTAACAAGTTCAGAGAAGACTAGGTTTGAAAAAGGTAAGGAGGGAAAGAACAATTTGGAAGCTTTGGCTCTTACACTGATAGGGTTTGGAATAGAATGGAGACAATGGGAGTGAACAGAAGCAGATATATTTCTGAAGACAAACTGAATGCTGTGTGACTTGCTGACATACATGAGGGTTCGAAACAGGTGTCAATAAGGAGTCTCAGATGTCAAGCATGAGAAATCAGTGGATGGCTATGTTATTTCCAGAAGTGAGAAATTTTGGAGGAGGGTATCTCCAGCGGGATGATGACAGTATTTTCAAGAGAATATTGTCAGGGAATGACTAGGGCATTTTGAGGGTAAAGTATTTTTGTGAAACATCTTAGTGCCTGATTCTTCTGGTTGACTTCATTTTTGAAAGAGAGAGAGAAAGAGGGAGATAGAGAATCCCAAACAGACTGTATGCTCAGTGTGGCCTGAATGCAGGGCTTGATCTCATGCCCCTGAGATCATGACTTGACCCAAAATCAATAGTCGGACGCTTAACTGACTGAGCCACCCAGGCGTCCCTGGTTGACATCATTCTTAGTTTTTACAGTATAGCCCCTACCAGTTCTCAGATCACATCATCACTGTACATAGACCAGTGGAAAAGAGTCTATTTCTCTGAATGATGAAATAAAATTTCTAGAATTTATTCTCTTTCCCTCTGGTTGGCCTTACTTGTATCTTGCAGTCATTTCTGAAGCAATCACTATGACAAGAGGGACAGAACATCCTAATTCATTAAAGTTGGTTCACAGAGCTGGGCGGGGTGAAAAACACATGACTGAGAGTGAGGAATGAATGCCTTCCTTGGCAGAAAAATAAGGTATAATGGCTAGATGATGGGTAAATGAATTCTGAAGACCAAAATAGTGGCATTCAACCACCACATATGATAATTTGTACTGTGGGAGTGAATAAAGAATGATAAACATGTGTAGTTTGAAATTTTGGGAGGTTATCTTTGTAAAAAGTAGTTAGAACTATTTCAGATAGGGGCCACTACTCAATCTGTGGATGTGAGAAGTTGTTGGCAGAGAAGTAATAGTTAAAGCTGCAGAGAGTACAGATAAGAAAAGACTGACACTTCAGGAATACCAGCTTAAGTAAGATAGGAAAAAGAGAACCCAATAATAAAGACTGAGAACTGATGGACAGAAAAGGAAGAGAGAAAATGAGGAGAGTTGAGTTCCAGGGCGCCTGGATGGCTCAGTCGGTTGAGTGTCTGACTTCTGCTCAGTTCATGTTCTCACAGTTAGGTTTCTGAGTTCAAGC
>NW_027550595.1:0-1604 GCF_008692635.1 Crocuta crocuta
TAATTCTTTAATGTCTTAATTTAGATTATAAAAGCTTCACTGGATTCTAAGTTAAGGCCTTTACCTTACATGTAAATTATTTTGTTCTCCCTCGTGTCATAATCCCTGACAGGATGGTTGCACACTTTGTCTTTTCACACAGGCATCCCTTTTGTACCCTGTAAGGATGGGATGGCTTGTGTAACCCACCCAGCTGGCTTCTTAATGGGAGAAGCAAAGTTCCATTTCGAATATAAATGGGAGGGGTCTCCCACTGAGATGCCCCAAAGTCAGATTTTGTGTTACTTGCTGCACTGCTCTTAAGAGGATCAGCTACCAGCAGCAGCAGCTCAGAATTCTCTTCTTAAACTACAATATTTTGTTTACTCTTCTGTGGACTACTTAGCTACTGAAGGTAAGAGTAAGAAGCCCCAGCAAACCCTGGAAAGTCCTTAGCATTCACCAAGTATTGCAAGGGTACCATCAGACATTCTGTAGATTTTGAAGAGGCTTCTCTAGCAGGACTTACTATAGAGTTCTGTGAGTGCAGCAGTCCCTTATGGGAAGGGACCCTGGGGCAACAGAGGAGGGGGGGGTGTGAGGGCAAATGGGGGGCCCTGCAGGGGAGGCAGCTGGAGGCCCACCCTAATGCTGTGGCTTTTCTTTCCTGATGTTCCAGTGCTCAGGAACGAAGATGGCCGAGATTCCCAGCTGAGACTTGTCTTGGTGGGTAAGACAGGAGCAGGGAAGAGTGCCACGGGCAACAGCATCCTCGGAGAGAAGGTGTTTCCTTCCAGCATCGCCGCAATATCTGTCACCAAGACCTGTAGCAAAAGGAGCAGCAGGTGGCGGGGACGAGAAATTGTGGTGGTGGACACACCTGGCATTTTCGACACCGAGACACAGGACGCTGACACCTGCAGGGAGATTGCTCACTGCATCGTCCTGACCTCCCCGGGGCCTCACGCTCTGCTCCTGGTGGTCCCGCTGGGCCGGTACACGCCGGAAGAGCGCAAGGCCACAGAGAAGATTCTGCAGATGTTTGGTGTCAGAGCTAGGAGATACATGATTCTCGTATTCACCCGGAAAGACGACTTGGATGGCATCCCTTTCCGCGATTACTTACAGGAAGCACCGGAAGACATCCGAGAGCTGATGGGCAATTTCGGTGATCGCTACTGCGTGTTCAACAACCGGGCGACGGGGGCCGAGCAGGAGGTCCAGAGAGACCAGTTGCTGGCCCTGGTCCAGCGTGTGGTGGCCGAGAACGAAGGAAGATGCTACACTAACAAGATGTACCGAAAGGCCGATGAGGAGATTCAGAAGCAAATTCTAGCAATGCAAGAACGTTACAGAGAAGAGCTAGAGAGAGAGAGAGTGCAGATAAGAAAGGAGTTTGAAGACAGAATCAGAAGGCTGGAGGATAAACTAGAGCAGCAGAAACGAATGGAACAAATGGAGAGAGAATTGGCTGAGAGAGAGGCTCTCTATGCCGTAAAGCAGCAAAATGCCAGATATGAAGTTGAGAGTCAGTACAGGATAGTTGACTTGATCATGTCAGCATTGAAGATGGTTCTTCCTTTTTTCTCTCGCCTGTTTATGGAAGATTAACCAGAATGAAAAAA
>NW_027550596.1:0-1602 GCF_008692635.1 Crocuta crocuta
ACAAAAATAAACATTAAAAAACAAATTTTTTTAATTAAGAAAAAAAGCTGTTTTCTCTCTGTAAGCAGGAAAGGCTACAGTCACACACCGAAGAGCCAAGGGAAGCCACTGCACTATCTGGAAACAAACCCTAAAGCCTGTAATTCACCGGAGCCCAAGTGCCCGGAAGGCAGAATGGAAGATGGGTGAGCACTGCACTCCCCGCTCCCCCAGGCACTCCCAGAAGACCAGGAATCTCAGCAGCTGGGCTTGTGGGCTGGGCAGGCCTGGTAAAGGACGAGTGTGAGGAGAATGAAGTTTAAAAATCAACAGCAAGGGACACCTGGGCTCAGTCAGCTAAGCATCCGATCCTTGATTTCAGCTCGCGTCATGATCTCTCGGTTCCATGGGTTTGAGCCCTGCATTGGTCTCTGTGCATGAGGCCTTGCACTTGGGCCTGCTTGGGATTCTCTCCCACCCACGCCCCCCACCAAATAAACATTTTTAAAAAATGAACAGCAAGCAGTGAGTCAGCTAAATGTGATGGTTTTAATAGCCAAAGAACTGACCAATTTATGGAACTCGTCTGAGATGCTGTGTGTGGGAACAGTTTAAGAAAGTTTTACGTAGCAGGTTTAAAAGCATAGAAAGGCCTCATATTTAAGCAACAAGTTGAGACGTCTTTCTGACCCAGCTACAGTCATCACTTTCCTTGTATGGGATCCACTACATTTGCTAAGATTACTTTTAAAAACACATCGTTTAATACTGTACACCTTTAATGAATGCAACACTGTAGGTTAACTAGCTGGAATTACATAAATCAAAAATAAGAACAAGGAATATAAATGGGAAGGAACTCTCAAACATAACATCACCATGTGCTAAACTGAAGGTGGGGGCGAGGAACACATGATACCAAGGTGTGAGAACCAAGGTCTGTGAATTTCACACCACACACTTCCACACCAGCCTCTTGACAGCACTTAATGTTTTTCAAGCCCCAGCTCCCAACCTAGCTTGAGAGTGTGGCATACTTCACGAGCCGTGCTGTTCCCAAATCACATTTCAGAACGGGTAATGCTCTAAACTTATGGATACCCTTTGGCTCAGCATTTTTCTTTCTAGAAATTTACTGTGACTAACAATCAACTTTACGCTCCAAGATTTTCAAACTCAGGTCCTCTTCCAGGGTCCCAAATGTGTATTTGGGAATGCCCTGATTTCCTTGGTCTTCCTCCTCCTCCTCCTCCCTCAGGACATATCAGGTTTGCTTCTAGCTGTCTGCCCTCCACACAGGTTTCCAGAGGCCCTGCTGAGGCTGGCAGACCCTCAAAGTTCTCTGAATATTCAGAGGCAGCTTTCCATCCACCAGCATTTTCATAGAATACCCTCAAAGAATGTAACTTTCTCCCTCTAATATTAATATAAACTGCTAATCATTTTAACCTTCAGTTTGCAAGCACAGATCTAAGAAATTAATATTTAATCTTTGTGACCAGATAAACACTTCTTAAATTTTTCAATGTTTATTTTTGAGAGAGAAAGAGCATGAGTGGGTGGGGGTTAGGAGGGTGTGCAGAGAGAAGGGGAGACACAGAATCTGAAGCAGGCTCCAGGCTC
>NW_027550597.1:0-1600 GCF_008692635.1 Crocuta crocuta
ATCCAGGACGATCACCGTCTTCTCGGCCAGGATGGAGTCAGAGAGCGGGGAGAGCACCTTCAAAGGAAGCGAGCAAGCTCAGGGTCTGCTCCACACAACCGTCTTAAACTTCTAACTGACCTTTCCCACCAGCACGTTCCCTCAGTCTGCCAAATGAGTGCACTTTGAGGAACTCCGTAGGTAAGGGCTATGCTGTGGCCCAATGACACTTGCCAGCTGGAGGAGACTGATGAACATCATGTTGGTCCAGTTCCTTGCCTTTGATTCACACCATGACAACGACAGTGTATTTTCCAAGAAGAGCTTAATTTAACATAGAGACAATAGCTAAAAATTGCCCACCTTGGGACCAGGCACTCAAAGAGCAACGGTTTCGCAACAACTAATACTTAGATGTGAAAATGGCGGAATTGGGGGGAAGCTCTTACATGGAACAGGGCTCAGCCACCTTCTCTTGCTCACCTCCTTCCAGTGGGCAGTTAGCTGTGCACTATGGGACAACAGTGATCATGGGGTGGGCCACTGTGTCACCTCCAGAGAGACCACATGAGCAAAGTGGGAGAGGGATTTTTTACATCCGGAGAAGCCACCCCTTCTCATCTACCATCTAGTTTGCAACCAATGGTGACCAACACATGGAGAGGAATATCCAGTGGGCAGAATTTCCGGAACTGCCCCCACCCCCACCGCCCCGAAGATGGGACTATGATGAGAAATCACTCTCATGATTACGTTGTGTTTCTAAGGCAGCTTCGCCTTCAAATAGGGAGCTCATGCTGGATTATCCAAGGGGAGTGCAATGGTAACATGTGAAGCCCTTTAAAGCAGAGAGCTCGCCCTGGCTGGTGACAGAAGGAAACATTTCAGAGATTCAAAGTGTGGGAAGGGTCTGGCCCAGCTATTACTGCTAACAGAGGGGCCACATGAGAAGTGATACAGGTGGCCCCTCGGGGAGCAGTGAGTGGCCCCTGTTGGCAGTCCGTGAGGAAACAGACCCTCAGTCCTACACCCTCGAGGAACTGCAATCTGCTAACAGCCCGAATGAGTTGGGAAGCACATCCTCTCCAAAGCCCAGCCTGGCCACCACCTTCACCGCAGCCTTGTGATACCCTGAGCACGGAACCCTGACCAGCTCTCGTTGACTCCTGACCTACAGAACCGAGTTAATGAACGAGCGGTGCTGTTAGCCACTCGTTTTATAACATACCACAGAACCACGGAAGAGTAATACAAAATAGAGCACGTTCCATCCAGCTTCATCAAAATTAGCTTTGCCACCACCTAAAATATGACTCAATTAACTATGAGTGGTAACACTTTCAAGTTTTCCTAGAAAACATGCTGCAGCATTTCTGCATAATTACGCCGTTCAAACTAACCGGAAAAATAGTTTTAGTCCTACTCTAGTAAAATACAGAGCACTTAATTGTGGATTTTAAAATTATTTTTAGTGCAAACATATTATTTAAGAATTTTCTGCCCATGGGGCGCCTGGGTGGCTCAGCCAGTCGAGCATCTGACTGCAGCTCAGATCATAATCTCACGGTTCATGAATTCGAGCTCCGCATTAGGCTCTGTGCTGACAGCTCAGAGCCTGGAG
>NW_027550598.1:0-1606 GCF_008692635.1 Crocuta crocuta
AGCCGAAGTTGGACGCTTAACCAACTGAGCCACCCAGGCGTCCCAAAACAGTCTCCTCCTGACACAAGTGAAAGTCATGTGAGCAAGGTCAGGAAAGCAGTGAGTGAGTGGACTAGCTCATCTGTGCTTCCTGGAGAAGAGGAATGACCCTGTATGGGCCTTTCTCGCTGCCTGGACCACTCAGCATCTCCCTCAACTCCTGGAAGCTACTTTCTTATTCTTCACATGTCACCGCAAGTCGTCAGCAGCTCCTTTTGGAAGACCTTCCCCATCTCCCAGTCTGACCGGAACATCCTTCCTCTTCGAAGAGGAAAATCAGGTCAGGTGGGATGTTATCCTGGAGAGAAGACAGAGGCCAGGCCAATTTCGGAGGGGAGAATATTCCAGCAGAGAAAGTTACAGGCAAAGGCGTGGGTTGGCAGTGAACTTGGTTGGGTTATCTCCGATTTGCCTTTCTGCCTTCTGAGCTGTGGCTCCTGGGGAACAGGGTGGCCGTGAGAGCTGGGGGTGTCTGTAGCTTCGTGTAGCCTCCCCGTTCCCTGCTCCTGATAAGACCGCACTATATTTCTGAGCTGGTATTTTGAAGATCTTTGAAATAATTTAGAGGTGGGGAGGGGGAAAAAAAAACCCTGCAGCGTATTTATTAAGTGACAAGATTAAAATGAATTCTACTGTAGCTTCTATCATGAGAGTCATAAATAGCACACTTAATGTTTATCATCTCGTTTTCAGAGGACTTTAACTTTGTCATTCCAGGAATGTTTATAAAGTAAAAAGGAACCCCTAGTTGCCTTGGTGAGGGAAGCTATTTCAGGGGGACCCTGAGAGATTTACACCACTCCCTGCTCCTGCCCTAATTAAGGCATTTGTTGCTGCATTTCAATGGCTCCAAGGTGCATTATGCTCAGAGTATCTGGGTTTATAAACAGCTTATCCTGGAAAGGAGAGGGGAAACCTTCCTCTGCAAGTTATAAAGTGTAATTTCTTGAGGGCAGGATGGCAGCACATCTTCCTCATGTGTTCTCCTTAGAGCTTCTGGGTGCTGCCACAGACCTGCTGAATCCCCAGGTCTGGGCTGAGGGGACAGCAAGCTTCGTTGTGACACAGCCCTCTGGCCACTGTGACACCCTCGCAAGTGTGAGGGCTGCTGAGGTAAGGGAACAATTTTCTCTGAGTCTCCACACCCCAGGCACTCTGCTCAGTCCTTGCTACTCAAAGTGTGGTCCTCAGACCAGAAGCATGCAGGTCACCAGAGAGTTTGTTAAAGGACTCCCAGCAACCACTGACATGTGTGGAATCAGGTCGTTTGCTTCACCTCACTGAGTTCTCAGAGCTAACCTGTGAGAAAGATAGGATTGTCACTATGGAAATCTTAATGTCTAAAATCACTCATTGTGCTTTCTTCTTCAGCTTGGCTATTTCTAGTACCTCAGAGGCCATTTCCCTTTTGTAGTAAAGCTTCTACTTAACCCCATGTGTTCCATTTGCTGCACAAAGACTTGTTGACTCTACTTCTCTTTTCCCCTAAATCTCCTTGGTCCTTCTCTCTTCCAAATTTCCTTGACTGCACCTTTCATTAAGTATCCTTTTAATTACTCAACTCTTG
>NW_027550599.1:0-1607 GCF_008692635.1 Crocuta crocuta
CCCCCCCCAACTCATTTTGAGGGTTTTTTATCATGAATAGATGTTGAATGTTGTCCACTACTTCTGCATATGCTGATCATGATTTTCATCCTTGCCTTTGTTAATCATATTGTATTGATCTGCAAATACTGAACCATCCTTGAGTCTCTGGAACAAGACCCACTTGGTCATGATGAACGATTCCTCTGATGTATTGCTGAATGCCGTTGGTTCACCTTTTCTTGAGGCTTTTGCTCTGTTCATCAAGAATGGTGACCTGTGGATCTGTCTCCTAGTATCTTTGGATCTGGAATCAGGGAAATGCTGACCTCCTAGAAGGTATTTGGAAGCCTTCTTTCCTCTTCAATTACTTGGAATAGGTGTTTGCTGTTCCTTAATATTTGGTAGAATTCATTTGTGAATCCATCTGGTCCTGTGCTTCTGTTTGGGAGTTTTTAAATACTGGTCCAACACTGTTCCTTGTCATCGGTCTGTTCAGATTCCTATTTCTTCCTGATTCAGTTTGGGAAGATCTGTTGCTGGGAATATCTCCATCTCCTAGGTTGTCCAATTTGTTGTATAAATTGTCGTAATCTCTTTATATTTTTACGATTTTTACGTTGGGTCCTCTTTAAGGAGCAGTTAAATTTTTATCGATTTTGTCTTAAAGAACAAGCTCTTGGTTTCATCTTTTTGGTCCTATCTTTCTGCTCTGATCTTTATTTCCTTCTATGAGCCTTGGGTGCTTTTTTTCCTAGTTCTTTAGGTGTAACTTTGCAGAAGGTTATATTTCGATGTATTCCCGATAGCTTATTTTTGCTCTCATTTCCCTGGTCTCGGGGGACCTATCTAGAAAAATATTGCTATGGCCGATGTCCATGAAATCCTGCCTGCAGGGTTTTTATGGTTTCAGGTCTCACATTTAATCCATTTTGAGATTATTTTTGTGTATGGCCTAATAATGTGGTCCAGGTTCACTCTTTTGTGTGTAGTTCAGTTTTGCAACACTACTTGTTTTTTGTTTTTTTTTCCTAATGTATATTCTTTTCTCCCTTGCCTGAGATGAAATGACCATACATCTGTGGGTTTCTGGGTTTTCTGTTTTATTGATGTAGGTGTCCATGTTCATGCCTGTACCATACTATCTTGATTAGCCTAGTTTTGTTGTAGAACTTGACGTCTGGAATGTGATGCCTCCAGCTTTGCTTTGCTTTTTCAAGATTGCTGTGGATACTTGTGGTCTTGGTGTTTCCATACAAATTCTAGGATTGTTCTAGTTCTAGGAAAGGTTCTTGGTATTTGATATGGATTCCACTAAATCTATAGATTGCTTTGAGGAGTATAGGCACTTTATCAATATCCTCTTAATCCCTGATCATAAAATGTCTTTTCCACTCCTATATCCTCTTTAATTTCTTCCATCCGTGTTTTCTAGTTTTCAGACTACGGGCCTTTCACTTTCATGGTTAACTTCCTGCATATTTTACTGGTCTTGGTGCAATTATAAAGGGGATTGTTTTCTTAATTTCTCTTCTTGTTGCTTCCTTTTCAGTGTATAGAGGAGGGAGGGGCAAGATGGAGGAAAAGTAAGGAGCTCCGTACTTGCACTCGTGCCCATACATCACACA
>NW_027550600.1:0-1609 GCF_008692635.1 Crocuta crocuta
AAAAAAAAAAAAGGGGGGTGAAGAGCAGAGTTCAATCTTTGAAGAGTTAAAAGCCTGAAACACAAAGGTATGTGCATTTGTAAAGCACTTAACAGTTTTCAAAGTCTTTACGTGATCCTGCATGGTATTCTTGTTAGTTTATTAGATGTGTAACAGACAAGTATGGTCATTCCCATTTCCAGAAAGAAATAATAAGTTAGAGAAGTAGAGTGACTTTTCCAAGGTCACAGAGCAGGAAGAGATCTAAATCTCTCAACTCTCAGTGCTCTTTTTATTACCACCCATAAGAGATCCCTACACTTCATGCTTTACTTCTACGGGTAGCACTAATCTAATGGATTCCTGGAAAGGCCACCTACCAAAAGGATGAGAACATGTACGGATGGATTATTTCCCATAAACTAAGAGGTTTTGCTTTATTTTAAAAATTGCATATACTTATTTAAAGACATTTTAGAAAATGCAGAAGACAAAGAGTCCACTAAAGTTCTATTAATCAAATATTTTCACTTAATATTTTTTGTATATCCTTCAGCCTTATTTTTTATATTTACAATCATTTTTTTAATGTGAAAGGCTACATTATTTGACTTTTAAAATAGCATAAACACTTCTTGCTTTTCTGCAAACTTTATGAATATTTAATGGCTCTATAATAGTAGCTCTCATTTATGAAAAGTCCACCATATTCCAAGCATGATGCCACAGTCTTAGATACCACAATGAACTTATTAGGCAAGAATTTTTATAATCATTTTCCAGATTAAAAAAAAAAAACCATAAGCAGAAGAACAACCTCCCTACAGCTTGTAAACTGGAAGGAGCAGTTGTGAAATTCACCTGCCAGGAGTAAATTAACCCTACTCTGCTACACAATTTCTAATCAAGTAGATGTCCTCTAGTTTATTCAAACATTCCCATTGAGTTGAACATTTGAATTGTTTCTAACATTGCCTATTGTAAATAATATGGAAATTAATATTTTAGGACCGGTAAATAGGTCCTAATAATACTATCTCAGTATTATTTATACTAATACTAACCAAATATTTCCTTAGGATAAATCATAGAATGGAATTCCTAGATCAAAGAACATAAACCATTTAATGCGACTTAAATGTCACCCCCTCAAAGGTATTATTTTCTTTTGTAAGAAACGTATGCTCCCAGCTTAGAGTCCCATCTGATAGTGCTTTTGCCCACATCAAAGTTTAGGTTAATAGTTCCTTACTTTCTCCCCCGTTAAATTACTGGTGAAAAATATTAACTAAATTTTCATACTTGCATTGAGGTGTAATTGATATAAAAAAAACTGCACATATCTAATGTACACAATTTGATGAGTTTGGACATATACGTACACCCATGATACCATCACCACAGTCAAGGTATCACTCCCTCCTGTTAAATTACGGGTCCATGTTTCCAGGACCTTGAGGGGCTAGCTGGTTCTAGAGAAATGCCATTTATTACCATTTAATAAAACCTCAGGCATGAGACCCTTCAGATGAATATTGGGGGGCTATAAGCTTGGAGTATGATTGCCAGCATCTATCTTGGGGCGGTTGAGCTAAAGGAAGTAAACTTACAGGATCCTTGAGGAGTCAGG
>NW_027550601.1:0-1609 GCF_008692635.1 Crocuta crocuta
TCAGAATTCTTGTCTGTTATCAATTTTGGAAAGTTCTACAATATGATCTTCTCATATAGATTTGCCCCATTCTGTCCTTCTGGAGTTCCAGTGGAATGTACATTATACTTTCTTATTCTAGTATCTTAGTCCGTTTTTCTTATTAACCATTTCTTGTTCTCTCTGTCTTGATCCTTTACAATTCCTTCACACCTCTACTCCACCTCTCTGATTAATTTTAGCAAATCTGTTAGGAATACTTCAGACTTTTTTTACATTTGATTACTCCAGGACCTGAAGGGATCTAATAATATTATTTGCTTTTTCTGCTCACTCTCACTGGTTGTGGATTGTTTCTTCCTACATCTGATAATTTTTTGTTTAGAAATTATATTTGGTTTCCTTCTGGACTTCTTTTATTGATGGCTGGGTCTTTTTGTAATGAGGCGGCCCTTAGAGGCTTAATTAACTAAGAGGCCTTAGTTCCAACCTCTCCTCCTGTCTCAACCAAGACCTAACCTACCACTCCCAAAGCAACCGAAACCCTAGTTTGTGGGCAGCCTACTCATTAGCTTATCATTGAGCATTTGCTTACCACTCTGGCTTTGGACTCTCTTTTTGTCTTAGTCCCCTAGTCAGTTCGTCTTACTCTCTTATGAGCTCAACAATGCACTAAATTTATGTTATTATGGCCTGGGTTCTCCTAAATGCAAGACACGAGAGTCTTGTGTGCAGGTAGTTTATTTGGGATGTGATCCCAGGGGACAAAAAAAAAAAAAGAGACCAAGGAAGGAAGAAAACCAACATTAAAAGCCATGACTAAACAACAACAAAAAGGGCTCATAGATAAAACAGATTGTGGTTGCCAGAGGTGAGGGGTGGAGGGGTGCAGGGGTGGGGGAAACAGGGAAAGGGGATCAACCAGTTATAAACTAACTCAGTCCTGGGCATGTGATGTGCAGCATGGTGACTGTAGTCAATAATACTGTACTGCACATTTGAAAGCTACCAAGAGAGTACATCTTAAAAGTACTGGTCACAAGAAAAATACGTTGTGTAACTATGTGTGATGATGGATGTTAACTTAGACTTACTGTGGTGATCATTTCACAATGTATACAAATATTGAACTTTAAAAGACTCATTATAGAGCTAGTCACTGTTCCCGATGACTTACTCTCAACCGTTCTGGGTTCTTATGAAATGCATCTGAGATATGTCTCATTTCACCACTCATATCTCCTATGCTTTCCATTAAGTCCAGTCCATCACAGCATTCCCTTCATGGTGGTGGCTGGCAGTCATCTCTATGAAGACTTAATACAGGTCAGTAAGTGGAACAAGCTATGGTCTCTTCTGTTGCATCTGTTTCCTAGAAGGTCACTGAGAATCAGCATCTTCCTCCTCTAATTCTCATTCCAGACTTTCTGTACCTCTGCTGGGACCCTTACCAGGCTAGGTTGCTTCCACAGTGGTGTAGCCTGACCTTCCTCCCTCATGGCCTGACTCTTGGTTGCTTTGCCTGGGTTAACCCATGATGCCTACAACTGCCCATTTGTTGCCATGGTGGGGCATAGAAGCCCCAAAAGATGCCCAGTGAACCCCTGCATCTTAGGCATACTCCCTTTTT
>NW_027550602.1:0-1607 GCF_008692635.1 Crocuta crocuta
CTATTGATATTGACATGGGGCTCAGTAGAGAGATTGGTGCTGCACCTATCTACTGATAAGGCGACTAGAGGGTAACTTAAAGCCACAGGGATATTTGAGATCCGTTTTCAAGAAAGAGAAGAGGAGAATCCTTGGGAATGAGCTTTGAGAGGCTCCTTTGTTTAGAGCTTGAGTAGAGAAGTGGCCAAGCATGTGGGCTCACAGAATTTAAGGATCAAAAGAGTTTCTAGGAGGAGGAGGGGCTGTCCACAGCAGCTGCTGAGAGGATTGAGCAAGATGAGTACAAAGAAGGGATATTGAAACTGGCATCATGGAGGTCATCTTTTGGTAAAGGCAGTTGCAACCAATGGAAGGGGGTGAAAATGCCAGGTAATTGGTGGAAGGGCTAATGGAATGGAGATCCTGTGGTCTGCTCTCTCCAGGTGCTTTCTATGAGATGCGACAGAGGCATGGGCTGATAGCTCAAGGCAGATGTGGGATGCAGGGCGCTTTGCCTTTTTCAAGGGAGAACCTTAGGACATTTTTATAGTTGATAGGAAGGATCAAGGAGGGAGAGGTTGATGAGGGAGAGGAGGTGACTGCTGGAGCCACATACCCGAGAAGGTGAGAGAGTGAGGGCTCCAGCCCAAAGGTGTCATATCATATTTTGACAGAATCTTCTGGAAAGATGGAGAACATGAGTGACATCCATTTTGAGAGATGCTGGACACGAGAGTAAAAGTGACTGAGGAAAGTGACTTCTATGGATCATTGAATTTGGGGAGTACCACACTCGTTGTATGGAGGTGAGCAGTGCCTTGCACAGACCAGGTACATAATCATTTTTTAGAAATGTTTACTTATTTTATTTTATTTATTTTGAGAGAGAAATAGAGAGCGAGCCGAGCAGGGGCAGAGAGAGGGGGAGACAGAATCCCAAGCAAGCTCTGCAGTGTCAGTGCAGAGCCCGACGTGGGGCTCAAACCCATGAAACACGAGATCATGACCTGAGCAAAATCAAGAGTTGGATACTTAACCGACTGAGTCACCCAGGTGCCCCCATACTCATTTTCTTTAAACGAAAATGTGATCCTGCAAGTAGAGGTCAAAATGTCAAAATACCACAGGAGTTCTGATGCCCCTAAGCCTGAGGCGAAGGGAAGCTTCTAGAGAGGGGCAGAGTGGAAAGGAGGAGGAGGACAGAGAATGTGGGGGCAGGGAAAGAGCACAGAAAGGAAGCAAGAGGAGGCAGGGAGGAAGAGGGGAGAGCTTGTGTCAGAGGCAGCCCAGCGGCACCTGTGGCTTTGCCCTTTAACAGCCAAGGGCACCACGAGTCAGAGGAAACCACTGTAACCGGCC
This sequence comes from Crocuta crocuta, assembly GCF_008692635.1. Lineage (NCBI taxonomy): Eukaryota > Metazoa > Chordata > Mammalia > Carnivora > Hyaenidae > Crocuta > Crocuta crocuta. Next base: position 1,339 of record NW_027550602.1, read on the forward strand.
CAGGTGTGACAACACAGCCCAGCTCTGCTCCTGGCTCGTGAGAAAGGAAGTGCAGTGACAGGGGCCTGGCTATAATTAGCACCTACAGGCAGCCTAGAAAGCGGCCTGCTCTGAGGTCAGAGAGTTCAGAGCTGGTGTGTGAAAACAGGGGTGCACAGACGGCCCGGGGAAACCCCGGCTGGAGGTGGGCCTCTGAAGTCCTTGCTGGTGCTGCCCGGGCTGGGACTGCAGCCCTGCTGCTGGGCCCCACTGCACAGGGCCCCTCCCCC
>NW_027550603.1:0-1606 GCF_008692635.1 Crocuta crocuta
CAACTTGACAATAAACTATTTGTAAAAATAAAATAAAATAAAAAACGTTTGAATCTAAAAAAAATCAAGTATAAATAAATAATTTCTTTATGTTAAAAAAAAATAGTGCAGAACCTGCTTGAAAGTCTCTCTATCCCTTTCTCTATGCCCCTCCTTCTGTCTCTCAAAATAAAATAAATAAACTTAAAAAAAAACTCACAAGGTTAGAGGAAAAGCCCTCTCATAAACACAACCAACTTATAGGGCAGTGGGCTGGGCCAAGACAAGCCTGGGAGAGGCCTGTCCCTGTGGGCAGAAATCAAGCCCAACTTTAATATGTGGTTTGGTTAGGAGACAGGGCTGGCATCAACAAAGTTGGGAAATTGGAAATCTGGTCTTTGGTTACTGTTCCTCCAACCAATAGCCTAATGATGCCAATTAGTCTATATATATTTCCATTATGGTGCCTGGAAGTGCCAGATCCCAATTTATGATTCAATATACCCTCCATCAAAGCACCATCCTGATGCTTTATTCTCAGCTGTTGGAGAAAATGAAAGACTTGAGATGTACTCTCCCACTGAGTCATTTATAGCTGATCAAAGTTTTCTATTTCACGTCTCTGAGGGGTATTTGCCTTTAACATTTAAGGATTTCAGGCTCTCTTCTGACACAAAGGTTTCAGCGATATTTTACTGATGGGAATGGGAGAGGATTCACATTGCATAAGCACTTCTTACCTTTCCTGGCAAACTTCCTTGTATACAATTCACATTGCATAAACGTTTCTTAGTTTCATGGAAAACTGTCTTGTATATACATGTACACACATGTGCACACAACATACACACCTATACACAAACATGCATCTACAAACACAGGCAGAGGAACATTTCAGAGGAAACAGAGATCTCAGGCATATAGCCTAACAAATCCTGCCTCATCTCATACTGGTCATGTCTGCCTCATTTGTGTCACAAAGGTTAGGTCTCTCAGCCCAATACCTATAAATAAAATAATTTCTTTCCTTGTAAGATCTCAGACTTTAATCACTTTTAAGCTGATAATATATAGTAAAATAATTGTTTAACTAGGAATATATTTGCCACTATTAAATAATTGCTTTATTTAGACCAAGTAAAATGACTTTTTAAAGAGGGGAAATAAAAGATGTTGTTAAGAATTTTACTGGATCAAATGGAAGTTTTGAGTTTTATTGCAAAGGAATAAAGGGCCCTAATTGGAATGGGTTTTATGGGCCTCTAAGTCCATTTTAAACAGGGACAGGAAATGGATTTGAGGGAGAAGCAATCTGGTTGGAGTCTCTCTAACTGCCCTTGTGCAGCACTAAGTTGGGGTTGGGCTCATATAAAGTCAGTTCCTGCCCATCTCCTCCTCCCTGCTCTTCCCACATCACCCCAGCTTCGGTTTGTCATTAATGGTTCACAGTTCCTCATCGCTATGCCAGCTCTAGTCAAAGCCACACATGTTCCCTGCCTGGACTAAGCTGAGAACTTCCTAACCAGTTCCCACATCTACCACATCTACTCTTTTTTGTTTTTTGTTTTTGTTTTTGTTTTTGCAAATAGTTTATTGTCAAATTGGTTTGCATATAACACCCAGTGCT
>NW_027550604.1:0-1609 GCF_008692635.1 Crocuta crocuta
CTGCTTCAAATTCTGTGTCTCCCCTTCTCTCTGTCATACCTCCACTCACACTCTGTGTCGCTGTCTCTCTCTCTCTCTCTGTCTTTCTCTCTAAAATAAACATTAAAAATAATTTTTTAAAAAAGAGAGAAAGACAATGGGAATGTGCTTGGGCACAGGCAAACCACCACCTGAGACACAACGAGATGGTGGCCACCTACAAACGGGGAAGAAAGTTCTCCCCAGAAACCAACTCTACTGGCACCTCATTCTGGGACCTGCAGCCTCCAAAGCTGTGAGATGTCAGCTGGTTGTGGAAGCTGCCCAGTCTGTGGTGTCCTTCCTTAACCAGGCTTAGCAGCCTAATACAAATTTATATTCTGGAGAAAAGCCCAAATGCGTAACAATGGACAGAAAAAAAAATTAGCAACTCGTTCTTAGGCAGATATTTGACAATTTAATTGTGTATTGAGCACTTGGGACCTAAGATCAGGAGCTGGGAAATGATGACTATTGGCTCTACGTGTTCTCAGCATTGTACTGTAGGCTGTAGCAGACGTAAAGGCAGGAAACAAATCAAAGCCATAGAGAATAATAGGGAAGAAAGCAAAATGACATTCGTTGAAAACACGATCGTGTCTGTGGAAAACCCTAAAGAATCTACAAAGAAACTCCCGGAACCGTAGAGTAAATTTAGAAAGCTTCATGCATACAAGGTCAATACATAACAATCCATTGTATTTTCTACCAGAAATGATTGAAAAGTAAAAGTTTCAAGATACCATTTGTGAAAGCACATAAAAAGCTTCTACAATACGTAGGAATAAACCAGCAAGTGCTGTATAAGACGTGTACACGGACACTGAAAAGAGTGTTGGCAAATTTTTCTGTAAAGGCCAAGATAGCAGCTATCACAGGCTCTGCAGGATACACATCATCTTGTCGCATATCCTTCTGTTTTTCTTTTCCCTGTTATTAAGCAACAAATTTTAATAACTGTTAACACCAATCTCAGCTAATAGACATTACAAATATGGGCCGTGGTGTGAACTTGGCCCATGGCCTATAATTCATCTACCCCTACTACACAGTATTCTTAGAAATTTTTTAAATCCTAAACGTAAGACTATAGGCACCTCTCTGGTGGAGTGGAGAATATTGGTAAGTAGTCAGTTGGGATTAGGATGCTTGAAGTGGGGCCACAGGTTTATTACTGGAGACGTTGGTGTCCTTGGGGCATAAGACTCTTCAGCCAGGGCGGAATGGGCAGCGGGCCATCTCCCGTTCCTGCCCCGGGGAGAATAGAGCTCACGGAGGGCCCAGAGGTCTGCTGCAAGGCTCCCGAGGCAGAGAAGTGCCTGAGGGTGATGCTCACCACTGCGCCCTCTGTCCTGCCCGCTGGGGACCCCAGGAGACTGAGGACACTGGAGCCCAGGTAGTTGCGTCTCCCTTATGAGTTGAGACGATTCAGACCTAGCGGGCGGTGCGTGTGCTCAGTATAGGAGCGCCATGGTGCTGAGCGCCCTAGGACTATAGAAATGGTCACCCGTGACCCCGACCTGATGAGGAGGCTCCACAGTCAGGTGGTGGATGCATGGGCTCTGGAACCAGACAGGGTGAGTTCAAATCC
>NW_027550605.1:0-1555 GCF_008692635.1 Crocuta crocuta
GAAGGAAGGAAGGAAGGAAGAAAGGAAGGAAGGAAGAAAAGAAAGAAAGAAAGACATCCCAAGTAATAGGAAATTAAGAAATAAATTTTAGTCCTATATAAATAGATATCTAAGTCATAAGGCAGTTACATTCTTTTCCTTGGTTAGTATTAGAATATTATATTGATAGGCAGCAGAATGATTTAGTTTTGCCATCCTTTTTAGGTTACCCTTTATATATTAACTAAAGACCAACATTTATAAATTCTGAGCAGAACTGTTGTGTCTTCTATGTTTTCTTTGCAAAAGTTCAGTCATATGGAATATTTCTGGCCATCGTCCCTATTAAATGAAAGACTTCGTAAAGATAGTTTCAAGTGATTGAAAGAGTGGAAAGATCGTGAATAGGTTGTCATTAGTAAAAATAGGCCAGCTCCATGCTAATGATGTATTTAACAAGTTTAACACATTGACAAATAAATAAGAAGATATTTTGTATGAACTCTGTAGTTTTCTAAGAAACCCACCTGAAATTATCTGTGGTGTTTTCAAGAACAAATTGTCTTGATTTTTCCCCATTATTAGCAGCACATTGTGGTTTCACCATGTACGATTAAGTTATTTTTTCTTGGCCTCAGTTTAAAAGTGTCTATAAAATAAATAAAATAGAGATAATGATCCTATGTGGTTGTTACAAAGATTGGACATCGTAATGAATGTCAGATCTTTAGTCCCGACTCAAAGTTAGCAAGAGATCCCTTACTTTGGGCAGATTTGAGTTTAGATTGCAAACAAACCTAAGCATTGAGGTAAAAATTTGTTAGCACTAAAACATGTTAGATCATGGTTCTCAGGAGCAACTAATTTATATTGCAAAACGATGAGAAAAAGAGGCTCTTCTGCGTTCTTGTAGGGAACAAAACTGTTACCATCTAAGAAGAATCTGACACCTGATTTGATGTGTTTTCAAGCAGTGCCTTGAGGACATGTAAGAATAACATAGACACATTTTTACATACTAATATTTTGGCATAATTTTATAAGATCCTTATAATTCCTTGTCAGGTTTTATATGAGCTGTTTTTAGTTTATGGTAACTATTCAGTATCAGTATTGTTTCAAATTTACCATTTGACTATATTGTATCAAGAGTATCACAGGTTAGGGTGGTAGTCCCTTCAAATACAAATAAAGACAAATGTGGCCATTTTGAAAGGAACATTTTGTTTATATGGCAGTGAGAGAAGGTGGGACGTATGAAATAATACCTATCATCTGGAGACTGTATAATGTCACCCATGATAACAAATAATATTGGTTTTAGATTTGTCAAATGTCATGAGCTCATTTTAAGATGGTAAGTTTGATAAAATACTCAACACTCCTAAATTACTTTTAGATCATGAAAAAGTTAATCTTCTTATAAATTATTTGACCTTCTTTTTAAGATGCCATTCAGTGTTCCTGAGATATTTTTAAAGAAACCATTGAATGCATCAAGAATTTTTGATGCAGTTCTTCTAGGCCAATTAAAAATATATTACACACACACACACACACACACACACACACACAC
>NW_027550606.1:0-1612 GCF_008692635.1 Crocuta crocuta
CTGCCTGTCTCTCTGGCACCTCGGGAGGCGGCGGCGGCGGCGGCGACGACAGCTACCCCAGCAGCAGCAGCAGCAGCAGCAGCAGCAGCAGCAGCGAGCGGTGGGAGCGGACGGCCGTGACGATGAAGTGCAAGCCGAACCAAACGCGCACCTACGACCCGGAGGGGTTCAAGAAGCGGGCGGCGTGCCTGTGCTTCCGGAGCGAGCGCGAAGACGAGGTGCTGTTAGTGAGTAGCAGTCGGTACCCGGACCGCTGGATCGTGCCTGGCGGGGGCATGGAGCCCGAGGAGGAGCCGGGCAGTGCGGCTGTCCGAGAGGTGTTCGAAGAGGCGGGAGTCAAGGGGAAGTTAGGCCGGCTCCTGGGCATTTTCGAACAGAACCAAGACCGCAAGCATAGAACGTACGTGTACGTACTGACCGTCACAGAGATTCTGGAGGATTGGGAAGATTCGGTTAGCATTGGGAGGAAGCGAGAGTGGTTCAAAATCGAAGATGCGATCAAGGTTCTCCAGTGCCACAAGCCCGTGCATGCCGAATATCTGGAGAAACTAAAGCTGGGCGGCTCCCCAACCAATGGAAACTCGGTGGCCCCGTCTCTGCCACAGAGCGATCCCTAGTATGTACCGCTCCTGCACAGACTTCTGCTTTCCGCCTACCTTAGAATAAATAGTGCCCGGAGCACCTCTGCTGCCTAGTGAGGTCTCTCGGGGAGGAGGGGGGCTTCTTTTGTTTCCTTGGCAGACCTCTGAATCACGCTTGCAAACTGTCTCAGTTGCCAGGCACTGTTTTCAGACAATTTGCACGTTTTTCAGATGCTTTGAAAATCGCTGCTTCGTAGGACTGTAACAGATTTCGGTAAGCCTAAGCCACGTGGGTTGTTTTGTTTTTTTTTTAAGGTCCCTTAATTGCTCGATCTGCTCTAGAGTGTGCGTGTGTGTGTGTACACGTGTGTACACGCTGTGCGTGTTTTTTTCCGTTTCACACACGTGTGTATGTGCATGTGTGCATGTTTGGTACCATAGCCTTGCGGTTCGTTTTGTAGTGAAGGCCTTTTATATCTAAACATCTTGGCGGTGTGGCATCTTTATTTTTTTCTTAACTTGCTTTCTCATTCACAGCATTAGCCCTTGCTAGCAAGCCCTTCTGTGATGGCATAGTCATGGAGTTTTAAAAAATATTTCAGAAATTTCACATCTTGTGGTTCGGTCTTTCCTTACCGGGCAATAATTTTGTGTTCAGTGATGTGATCTAATTTGCCCTTTTCAGAAGTTTCTTTACTCATAGGGACATAATTTGATTTTCAAAAAAAATTTCACCAGTGGTAATTTTTTGATGCTTATTTGAAATGGACATTTCCCATATAGCGCAATGTACTTTAACAAAATATTACTTTAGACAGTGAATATCTTTATTGGGAAAGTATTGTTAGCCAGACACATCCTGATGTGTACATATTATCATGAAAACTGTATTCGTAGAGCGTGATTTAGCCTGTTCAACTTCCAACTCCATTGCACATTTCTTAATACCCTAGAATAACCATGGTGCGTTCACTCAATATTAACTAGTCTTTGAAAGAAAGTTATTTCATATATTTGAATTGAGTGACATT
>NW_027550607.1:0-1614 GCF_008692635.1 Crocuta crocuta
CTCTCTCTCTCTGTCTGTCTCGCCACCACCACGGTGGCCAGCAGAGGGCGCGAGGAGTCCACACACAAGGTTGCTGTCTGGGAATCTAAGTGTGTGATCATGACCCCTCCTCACTCTGCCTGCTCCTTAGTGGGACTCCCTACATCTGAAGGGACCTCTGCCCCCAGCTCGGATGCTGGGTTGCTGAGTGTTCAGTGACAACACCGTGTACCTCCCTGGCAGACGTCCTTTGGAAGATGTGCTGTTTAAGACTTTGGCTTTTTCGTGCCCAAACCTGTCCGTTTCCCCTTTAGAGATAGTCAGACGCATCTCAATAAATCCTTGTCTTTGTAAGGATTTTATCTTTGGAAGATCTCTGCCCCTTGGTCCCAGAGGGGTGGCATCTCCACTGGCTCTTTCTTGTCTCGAATGTGGCTGCAGTAACTTGGAACCTGGGGAATTCTAGAAACTAGAGTCTCCTTGACTGCTTTTCAGGACATGAAGCATTCGGTTTATCACTGGTGGTGCAATCTGACCATCCAGTCTGGAATATTGTGCTCCTCAGCCAAAGATTGCCTGAGGGTCTGGTTCCTGCTTCCCTACCAGCCTCACAGAGGCTTCCAGAATTCATGAAAACCAGACTGGTTGTGTCCCGTGCACTCTGTGATTTTCTTTTGCTCCATTCCTATCTCTCCCCATCTCGTTAGACGAAGATAAGAGCATACACATTTCCCCTGGCAGCCGCACACATCCCCCTGCAAATGCAAGCTTTGGAAAGAAAATGCACCTTTGAAGCTTCCTTTCTGAGGAGTATGTTTTACCGTCCGCCCTGACTTCTGTGACAGTTCTAGGAACCCGTGGTTTGGGTGTTTTTTCTCCCCTCCAGATGAGACTTCTAGTTTACCCAAGTCTAACAGAAAAAGGAGCCCTTTCATACGAGAACTTAGGGGACACTTTCTCCTCTGCTTAGCATTTCCCACGCTTGGCACTGTTGACACTTGGGCTGGGTCCTTCTTTGCCGTGGGGCCTGTCCTGTGCGTTGTGGATGCTGGGCAGCATCCTTGGCCTCCACCCACTACGTGCCAGTAGCACCTGCCAGTCGTGACAACCAAAACGTCCTCGAATGTTGTCACATGTCCCCGGTGAGGATTGCAAGGCAAAAACACTCCCAGGGAAAAACCACTGCTCTGCTCTATGCCTAATTCGTGGGCAGTTCTCTTTCCCCCTTCGGAAGGAGCCCCACCCCCCACAACAAGCCCCATTGGGGTCCAGGCTCACTTGTGACCAGCAGTGCCAGGCCTCGCTCGTCATTGCTGTCTTCTTAGGAAGTTCATTGATCTTCCCGTTTTGTGTCTAGTAATGAAATTTATTGATCAGGGAGGGCCAGTGGCAGTTTATGACCAGAGCTGGCACTGCAGTCCACAGGCGAGTGGAGGAGAGGGTAAGTGGGGAGGGGACAGTACCTCTCCGCAGAGAACACTGGTGTCAGAGCAGAAAGACAGGCTGGAGCACGGGCTGTACCTGGAGCCTGGGATGTGAGTGACAGCCAGACCCCAGGGGCCACTGAGCTTGGACATTGACTTTGTCTGAGGCCCTACAGAGTTCTTGCAAGAACCGTATTTTCCTAGTCTTTTT
>NW_027550608.1:0-1611 GCF_008692635.1 Crocuta crocuta
TGATCTCATGGTTTGTGAGTTCAAGTCCTGTGTCAGGCTCTGTGCTGACAGCAGTGATCCTGCTTGGGATCCACTCTCCCTCTCTCTGCACCTCCCCTGCTCACTCTCTTTCTCTCTCAAAATAAATAAACTTAAAAAACTTTCCTGAACTATATACTATGATTTATATGCTAATATTTTTATAATACATGTTGCAGAAACCAATTTTCTGACAATAGACATGTTAATAAGTCAGATATGTATAACTGGTCTATAAAAGTACTAATAAAGAATTATAATTATTAATTCATCAGAAACTTATAGAGTTCTAATATTATACTCAGCCCTAGAGGTATACAAAACAAATGTCTACCTTCAAAAATTTACTCATAGGAAGGTAACAGGCATTAACAAATAACCATGAAATCTAAATGACAAAATGGATATGTTCAGGACACTTGACTTACTTGTATTAATACTGTCTTACATCAGAGGAGAAATCAGAATCATTTTTACTAGCACATAATTAAGGTGTATTTTTAAGACAGGCTCATTAATGTTACCAGGCTATAACTTCATATGCAACAAAAATATCAATTATTTTCATGTTGTATTTGAGCCCCTTCAAATGATATTGGAATATATTGCACTATAGTTCCCCTCTCTTCCATCCAACTATATTATATGTCTCTAACCCTTTTCAAAGTTCCATTTTCAGTCATTATGTCCACTGTGGTAAGCAGATATTTAAGATAGTCCCCAAGATTAGTAGCCCCTTTGTATATTTTCCTCCCTTTGGGTAAATGCAGAATATGTGCCTATGATGAAATATCATTTCTGTGACTTAGTTATTTATGAGTCTGTTGGCTTTAAGTCAGTTGGAAGAAAGATGATCTGGGTGGGCCAGACCTAATCAGGTGAGCCCTTTTGAAGAAAGTACTGGATCCTTTCTGAAGTCAGAGAAATCCAAAATACGAGAGGGCCAAGGGAAAGGGTTATAGGACAAAGAACTTCAAGCAGCCTCCAGATGCTGAGGGTAGCCCCAGACCAATAGATAGCAAGTCAACCCAGGCTTTAGGTCTACAATTAAAGGAATGAAAACCTGCCAACAACCAAGTAAGCTTAATAGAGTACCTGGATCTCTAAAAAGAAGTATGGCCCAACTGAAATCCTGACTGCAGCTTTGTGAAACCCAGAGCAGAGAACCCAGTTCAAGTGTGTTCAGGCTTCTGGCCAATAAAACCTGAAATAATAAAGATTGCTTTAATTTGCTGAGATTGTGGTCATTTGTTATATAGCAATACCTGTCTCCTGCCCTAAAATCAAAAGGTGAAGCCACACTTTGACCCCTATCCCCAAAGCAGTTCCTTCAAACTGCAGGGTAACTAGCCCTTTTTAGCTCATCTCTTCCTTGATTATCCCCTTCTCGGTGTCCCCAAGCTGATTTGGTTGGTTGGTTGGTTGGTTGGTTTGGGGGACCAATCTTCCTTAAGGTCTCAGTTGAGGAGTTAAGTGATAACCATTCTCTCTAACGGCCACAAATTTCCTAATTTGACCCACATTTTGGTGGTCTTAAACAACTTTCTTCCTGGGAGGAGGGGGCAAGATGGCGGAGAAGTAAGGAGCTCCGTA
>NW_027550609.1:0-1582 GCF_008692635.1 Crocuta crocuta
GACACAGAATCTGAAGACAGGCTCCAGGCTCTGGGCTAGCTGTCAACACAAAGCCCAAAGCAAGGCTGGAACCCATGAACCATGAGATCATGACCTGAGCTGAATTCGGATGCCCAACTGACTGAATCACCCAGGCACCCCGATATTTCTCCTTTTTTAAATTATATGTTGGGTACTTTTTCATGTTGGCTTAGGGTAATTCAACCCTTATGTTACCTAGTAATTGTTTATAATCTGTTTTATTTTCCCATTTGTTCAGACATTGATGGTTTGTGGTGATTATTTTTCCTTGCTTCATGGAAAGTGTTCAGCAAAGGTAGTAACTTACCCCCATTTTAGTCTTTTCTTTATCCCTAAAATAGCCATATTTTTCATGTTCTCTAAAGTTGCTAGATCAAACAGCATTTGCTGTAAATACAGTCTAGTGTCTGTGGCTTTGGGCAACCATTTCATTTTTTAAAATGTTTTATTTATTTCTGAGAGAGAGCAAGCACACGTGGGGGAGGGGCAGAGAGAGAGAAAGGGAGACACAGAATCTAAAGCAGGCTCCCAGCTATGAGCTGTCAGAGCAGAGCGTGATGTGGGGCTTAGTGTCGTGAACCACGAGATCGTGACCTGAGTCAAAGTTGGATTGGGCACCAATTTCATAATTGTTGAATCTACTGTTTCTATAAGAAACCTGTTACATTAGCAGTAAATTATTATACTGAAAGAACTTAGGATTTGGAGTCAGTATTAATGCTTATTACCTAACTTTCTAGCTGTGTAACCATGGAAAAATATCTCTATGGCTCAATTTCTTAATCTTCAAGATAGTGCAAATATCTTTTCTTTTATAGTGTTAGTAGGAGGAATAAGCAAAATGATACTCTTAAGTGAAAATGTAGCTTTCACCTATAGTAAATATTCAGCAAGGATTATTTGATTACGTTTTAGCCAAATAAATTCTTTTTCCTGGTATATATTGCTTTGTCTTCCTTTTTCTTAATGCCTTCTTTTATGTTCGTTTTAAATTTATGCTGTATTATATAAACTTGGAGCCATATTTCAGTGCCGCTGTTATGACTGACTAGTGAAGTGATGATTATCAGGAGGTATGTCCATTATTAGAGAGATTAGAATAGTTACTTTGACTTCCAATGGTTCTACTTTTGAAAATTTAAAAACCATGATCAATGCTCACTTTTAGAACTTGTACCACAGAATAAAGTTAGTGACTTTTTTGGCCGCTCATGTTCCTAGAGGAAGTCATATGGATTCAAAAACTTTTTGGTCTCCCTTATACTTTAAAAGTCTGTCTTCTCATTTTGCTTCATTTTATCAGCCACTTTCTAGGATAAGTTCCACAGTGTCTTTGCATATTGATAGTGCTGTTTGTTATCTGTATTTACTAGTCTATTCAACATAGTATGTAACTGTGTTAAATGAATGGTTAACAGTTGGTCTAACCTTGAAGGTTATTTGACAAATGTAACTTCTATCACCTTCCATCTCAGCCACTATTTTTCTATGAATTCTTCCTCTCTGGATTCATTTTCTTCACACAGATCTTTTTTTTTTTTTTTTTTTTTTTTTTTTTTTA
>NW_027550610.1:0-1616 GCF_008692635.1 Crocuta crocuta
AACCAAAAGTAATGGAAGTAAATTCATCATAGCACTGAGAACAAGAAGGGATGCAATCAACAAACCAGAAGTTCTATTGAGTTTCCATAAAACAGAAGCAGAAAGGACCATTGCTGTTTGATAATCCTGGCAGAGAAGATCATGACCCAGAAAAAGAAAGCAAGGAAAATGGTGAAACAAACAGCAACAAGTTCTAGTAGTGGTGGGAACTATCCTAGGAGCCCTAGGGAGCTCAAGATTCCATATTGCCTCTCATTCCCAAGAAAGAGTAGATAGACATAGATTGGGAGCAAGACAGGAACACCTGGGTCATTCTTCTGCCAATTACCTCATCCCCCATCCCAACTGTTTCTTATACAGAGCATCCAATCTGGTTTTTCTTCCCCCAAAACCCAAAAGACAAAAAAAAAAAATAGTTATATTTACTAAGAAAATGAAAAGCTGATCAGAAGTCCTACTTGGGGACTAATAACTAAGAGAAAAGCAGAACAGGTTCTGAGATGACACCAGACCTTAAAAATAGACATATATGGGTGGCAAATAAGAGTCAAGTTTGCTGAAGATGGAAACAAAAAATACTAATACTCAGGGTGAAGTACTTCCTCCTTTTGTTGGAGTGTAGTATCAGGGCTCCCAGCTTGCCTGAGGCCTCTCTTCTGAACTCTAAATGAAGCCTTCCAGTCACCAAACCCTATCCACTTACAAAGAACTCTAAATCAGCCCTTTCATACAAGGCAAAGGAGTGTTAGGAAAAGATATCAGTGTACCATTACAGGGGAAATTCACACCATTTACCTTCATTAACCAACCCATTTTCATTTTTAAAAAATGTGAATATATAACCAAGGAGCATCAAAGAGAAGGAATGGCCCTAAGGGAATCAATCTATTCATTCAAAGAACAGAAGAAAAAAATTACAAGTGTCATTACAGTCCAGAAAAATTTGAAAATTTTTGTATTAAATATAAAGAGAACAGAATGGCATGAAAAAGAAGTCATTAGAGAATAAACGAGCACTTGAGAATTTAAAATATGGTCAATAAAACTTAAAATTGTAATAGAAATACCTGAAGTCTGGAATCTAGAATATAAGGTTGAAAACATTTTCTTTTTCTGGATATTAAGCAAAAGACAGATGGAAAATACAAAAGGAAGGTAAGATACTTGGAAGATCAACCAGGGAGGAAAAGTCAAAATCCAACTAATAGGAATACCAGAAAGAGAAAAGAAAGAAAATGGAAAAGAATAATAATAAAAATAGAATTCTAAGAGAAATGAAAAACTCACTATCAAACAACTCATAAACAAGAAAACAAGAGACCATAAACAAAAGCAACAAAAAACAGATGGCAGAGAATTAGACCTGCAAAGGCTTGAGAGATTGAAATTATCAACCCCAAAATACAAAACAAGAGTGCTTATTTTAATTTCCAAAAATAAAAGAGGATTGAAAATGTGGTAAAGAAAGAGAAGATTTGAAGATGTACTAATCAGAACCTCTAGAAATGAGAAAATAAAAATAGAAAATAAGATTTCCTTGGTCAGGCTTAACAGCAGATGATTGGACATCACTGAAGAAGACAGTAATGAATTGGGAAATTGGACTTAAGCAGTTA
>NW_027550611.1:0-1618 GCF_008692635.1 Crocuta crocuta
GGGCAAAGGATGGTTACTAGTTGAATTGGGAAAGGGGAAGGCAGGAAATAAAGGCAAGAACTCTGATTACTGGGAGTTCAGAGCATTTGGTGGCTCTGAGCCGCGGGCCCTGTGAGGTCCTCTGTTGTGGTGTTAGGGCACGTGGTGGTGGGTGGTCTGCCAAGGAAGGGAGCTAGCCCCTGGTCACTGAGCTTGCCACCCTCTGGCCGTCACTGCAGGTAGGGGAGCTTGAGCTGGAAGATGTTCCAGGAGTGAGACCCGGGGGGCCCCGGCTACTTGAGACCTGCAGTCAGGTACACAGCGCAGAGCCACCAGGTGCCCCGGGGTCTCAGGAGTGGGGTGGCCCTTCTCGCAGGCACTTTTCCACATACAACTCCTGCTCAGCTGTCATCAGCTGCCGCTGCCCACTGGGGAAGACTAGAGGGTCCCATGCTTCTGCGCCACTGTGGTGGCCCCCAAACTTGCAGGTGTTTGTCCCTTCCCTGCATCGTGTTTGTTGCTGTGGTCGCTGTGTGCTACTCACGGTCCACTCGTCCACATGGCCAGGAAGGGCCTTCTCCAGGCTAGCAGGTCTAGACGGCAGAATAAATCCAAGCTGGGTTGGAATAGGGTGAGGGGAAAGCACTGTGGGGGTGGACAGGCTCAGCCCCTGGACTAGGATTATAGCTGCTGGGGCTGTACCCATGGCTACTGCCTGAGCATCCCCGGGGGAGTGCTAGACAGAAGCACCCAGACATGGTGGTAGCTCGCACCTCACTCCAGGGCCCTGCACCAGACCGCGGACTGTGAGATGGGGCGGTGGCAGCAGACAGCTCTGTGCACACAGCGTGATGTCCTCGAGCCTGTTTTTACTTGCTGCGGGTGAAGACACGGGGGTGCTGGGCATGCCCGGCCCAGATTCACAGGGGATCCAGCACAGGTGTCTTGAGGTGCCAGGCAGAGCCTCCAGACCTGTGTGCTGCAGGTGCGTACGTGTGAACCCAGGAGGCAGGGGGCCGCGGCCACGTTCCTCCCTGGGTGGCCGCAAGTCTCAGGACTCAACCTAAGAGGAGGCAGACAGATGTGGTAGGAGCACGGGCGGCCCTCACTGGCCAGCGTGGCAAGGACCACTCGCACGGCCGCCTCGGGAGGTGGATGCCAAAGCCCTGCCCTCCCCTCCCCCGGGTGCATTCCCCACCTGAACTGCCAGGAGCCAGGATCCCAGAGCTCCGGCTCCGTGATGACTGGTGTAAACCTGCTTACGGCCATTTGGGCAGAGAGTCAAGTGTGTTGAGCAGCTGGTGAGAACTGTGGGCCACGGCGTTCTCCAGGGCAAAGAGCTGGACGAGAGGCAAGTGTGGACTGCACTACCGCTCGTGGGGTTTGGGGGCCATCACTGTGCAGTTTCTGGAGGGATCTTGCTGGCCAGATCCTGCGAGAAGATGTACACTGGGCAGACTTCATGGCATCCATCTTCCCTCGGGTGGCTCAGCGCATACTGTCCCGTTGCCTGGCTCCCTTGTTGATCTGGGGTTGATTCTGACATTGGGTGGGAGTGGTGTGGTTACAGAATGTGGACGCGCTCTTTGAGCTGTATGAGGTGAGGTTGTCTGGTGGTTCCTGATGCTTTTTGGGGGGG
>NW_027550612.1:0-1615 GCF_008692635.1 Crocuta crocuta
GAGAGAGAGAGAGAATCCCAAGCAGAATCTGCACTGTCAGCACTCAGTCCAACACGGGGCTCCCATCTCATGACCCTGGGATCATGACCCAACCCGAAATCCAGGGTCAGTTGCTTAACCAACTGAGCCACCCAGTTGCATCCAAAATCCGTATTTAAAATGAATTTTCAAACTGAGATGCCAACACTAGAGACTGCTTAAATTATGCACTGATTCTTTCAGATAACACACATCCAATTATATTGACATTCATCAATTTAGTTCTAATCTTATCCCTTGATGATGCTAAGTAGATATTTCCAGGATGTCAAGGAGGCTAAAAGCTGTTCTTGTCACACCCCATTTTGGGGATGACACCTTCATCTGCAGCATTCCAGGAATATTTCCACATAGGGTGATCTCCAGCTTGGGGACAACAGTAAGACCATGAATAAACCAAGAACCACGAGTTCCAGCTATCGCTCATCTTAACAGCGAGGTGATGCTAATCACCCTGAAAACGTCTTTCCACTGACATCTTCCTCTGCCTATATAATTACTGAACAATCAACCCAATTCTTTGAGCACAAAAAGAAAAACATATTATGTCACATTCCAGTGACTGTTTTTAAGATATTAACACTTTTCTCTTTCTCACTTGGTCTTTTTTACTGATTATTTTTGAGGCCAGCATGGGGATCTTACCACAGCATCTGTTTGAGCTGTACTAACTCCCTACTATGTGTGCAGAGTAGAAATGCCCTTTTCCCAGTTTGGGGAAAACTAGCACATGGAAAGGTGATTTCATGGCCACTGAAGTGACCTCTCATCTTTGTCTTTCTCTGCAATGTTGTTTGCTTTTTAGTGATTTCTCCATCATTTTGGTCAAGTTGAAATCCCTTCCATACTTAAGAAGAAGGATAAATGTTGATATATAGAGATTATTGAGAGCTGTATTATCAGCCTGAAGCTTGAAACGTTAAGACCTTTTGATGACTTCCTCTTTATTTCCGGTTCAGTACCCAGTATCACTTCTCCTGGCGCCATCTCTGATCACGTCAGGCTCCTTACATCTGTCACAGAATCCCATTCACACCAAAGGGGTTTAAATGGCTAGAACGATTCATTCCATATCTCCTACCTGCCACTGTATAAAAATATGTTTTGTGGGTGTTTTTGGTATGTTTACCTGGGATCCAATGAATCTGCTAGCGAATTGTAATTCTAATTTATTTGTATATCCTTTTAGAGATTTTTGTGTCTTTTATCACACTATCCCAAAATAATGACCAATTAGTTCTTCCTTTCTGAAACTTCCTTTTTGTTTTTCTGTTCTCTTCTTACTGTACTTACGGGGTTCCCAGCCGTATTTTGGCGGGAGGGACAGAAACTGTCCTGTTCACTGACACAGAGGACAGCATCCCTATTTCACTTTTGGGTTTAATGATTTGCTACAGGTTTGTGTTAATGACTGTTTTCTTTTTCAAAAAGATTTTTAAATAATTTATTTAAATTAAAGTTAGTTAACATACAGTGTAGTATTCATTTCTGGACTAGAACTCAGTGATTCATCCCTTACTTGTAACACCCAGTGCTCATCCCAACAATGTCCTCTGTAATGCCCCTTGCTCATTTA
>NW_027550613.1:0-1619 GCF_008692635.1 Crocuta crocuta
CTCCAGGCTCTGAGCTCTCAGCACAAAGCTGATGTGGGGCTCGAACCCACGGACCACAAGATCATGACCTGAACTGAAGTCAGATGCTTATCTGACTGAGCCACCCAGGTGCCCCTCAACCGTTTTTAAAGTGTACAGTTCAGGGGCACTAAGCACATTCATACTGTGCAAACTCCATCCATCTCCAGAGCTCTTTTCTTCCTGCAAAACTGAAACCCTGCCCTTCCTCTCACCCTCTGAAGCTGCCATTCCTTCTTTCTGCCTCTACTAATCTAAGTACCTTCTATAAGTGGAATCATACAGTATTTGGTTTTTTTGCAACTGGCTCATTTCACATCACATCACGTCCTCGAGGCTCACCCATACCATGGCGGGTGTCAGAATTTCCTTTCTCTTGAAGGCTGAATAATACTCCATTGTGTGTGCACCATGTTTTGCTTATTCGCTCGGGGGGCCCCTTGGGTTGCTTCCAACTTTTGGCTTTTGTGAACAATGCTGCTGTGAACATGGGTGTGCCAAGAGTGCTTCGACCCCTGCTTTTCCATTCTTTCTGTGGGATTTCTGGATTTCTGGATCGTACGGTAGTGCTATTTTCAATTTCTTGAGGAACCGCCATCCCATTTACAATCCCACCTGCGGTGCCCAAGGGTTTTCAATTTCTCCACATCCTCACCAACGCTTGTTGTCCATTTTCTGATAGTGGCCCCACCAACAGGAGTGGAGTAGCCATTTTCTCTATTTGGGGACCCCGCTCACAGCAGGCACTCACCCCATGGACGCTTGTCTTGTGAACTGGATTCTGCCCTGAGCTTTCTCCTCCCTAGGACCAAACAACGGCTGCTTCTCTCCCTGTGGGGGACCTCGGGCCCTGTGGCTCTCGGGGGATTATACGCAGCTAGAGCCACCTCCATCCATCTCCTTGGGGAGGCTCAGGGAGTGGGGGGAGGGGGCAAGCACATGGTACAGGGTTCTCACCACGGGTCCTCACGGCCCCTGGGGCTCTGTCTGCTCATGCAGCACAGCAAGGATGGGGCCAAGACAAACACAGCCCTGTGATTGATGGAGCCTGTGTCGTGTGGCTACTGATTCCTTTCTAGCTTCAGGTACTGACTTTGCTCCTGTTCCCAGTAGAGAGGCCTTCCGTCCTCCCCTGGAGCCCAGCTCTCACTGCCCTAGCCAAAGACCGAGGGGTGGTGGCCCGAAAGCCCACCATGGGGGCCCCATCTCTAAGTCCCCAACATGCAACACATGGGGCCTGGAAGCCAATCTCTTGCTGACTCAGCAGCACACAAAGGAGAAGCCACCCCCAAGGAGGCTGGGATGTGCAAAGGGTAAGGTCTGATGGAGGGAAGGCAGGGAATGATCTAGAGCAAGACGAGAAGGCAAGGCTGTGGATCACCTTCCGTTTCTCTCTTTGAGGGCTTTGGAGTCAGAGACCTGATGAGGTCTAATACACAGCTCCATCAGTACGTGCTGTGTGACCTCACAGGGGCTCTTTCCCTCTCTGTGTACTTCTAGGTACACGAGGATGATAACACTTGAATCAAAGGGTTGCCCTGTGGCTTCTCAGAGCAATCTGGGTCCTCCTCATGTACCAGGGAGATCACACCCACCTGACC
>NW_027550614.1:0-1620 GCF_008692635.1 Crocuta crocuta
AAAAGTGTGGGGGCACCTGGGTGGCTCAGTTAGGTATCCAACTAATGGCTCAGGTCATGACCTCCCAGTTTGTGGGCCAGGCTGTGTTGACAGCTCAGCCTGGAGCCTGCTTCAGTCTGCCCTTTAACCCTCCTGTGCTCACACGGTCTCCCAAAAACAAACAAGAAAATTTTTTTAAGTCTGATGGGTTTAGCAGTACTGCATGAAAAAAGATTGAAGTGTGGATGTCAATTTGACTATTAACAGAGAGGTCAAAACAATTTCCTCACTCTGAAAGCATCAAAATTCACCTCCAGCAGACCTCAACATTTGGAGTGACCATTTTATCCAGATTGATTTCCAATACTGTTTTAGAGAATGTGCAAGCTGGGCAAAGGGGCAGAGATAATCTTAGATATGGGGCACTGGGCTGACTAGGCACCCTGGCATTATCTTCCTAAAATTCTGAATCCTGTTTAAGTCCTAAGAGAAATTGCAACATAAATATTCCCACCCACTTCAAGTACTAAAATAGCTTTAACCACAGCACTTCTGTCCCATTTTTAGGCTTTTTTCTTTTAATATGTGGCAGGAGGGCACTAACCAGGTTACTTCCCTTATACACCTACCAACACGTGTGGAGACCCACCACCATGGTGCCTAATTAGCAAAGATTTTTCTGGGACAGGATATCATTCAGCCCCTCAAAAAATGCCTGCAAAATAGGAGTTCATCCTTCAGATCATGCCACCATCCTGCATTTTAAACATGAAAAGGGCTGTAGTTCATTTCTTCTGCACTTTCAAGCCCAAGATATCCTATAAAATACATCTCAAAATGCCAACTGTTTTCTTAAACTAATGTCACAGGGTCTTAATTACAAAAACCATTTTCCTTCATCCCATTAAATCAAAATAAGCACTCTTGATCAAATGGTTTATAAAACTTTATTGATACTGAAACCTTGCTCTTCTATCCCATCCATGAGCATCCATTTCAGTGCTGCAAGGACAAAGAAGCAATTTTTAGATACATGTCTAGGTTTTAATTCTAATTGTATTCTGAGTATACAGAATATCAGATCTTTTATAATCATCAAAAGTGATCAGTGAGAGAGTTCAAGTTGGAGATCATCATGTATTCTAGAATAAAACAACACTACTGAGGTTTTTAAAGCCTCACCTTTCAACTGGCAAGATGCTCTCTTAACTGGACTGCTATTCTCACAGATGACCTAAGAGCAATGACTGTAGCTTAATTATGGTTAAAAAACAAACCCACCACCCTGCATGAATGATGCTTGCTAGTAACCTCAGAATCAAAATGGAACGGTTTTAGGAGTGATATCATCCAATTTCATTTGGCAGAATCATTACATCACTGGTTACATGCTAACTTACCACATGTACCACAGACCAACTTACCTCTAAATGTTCAGGTTGAGAGTCTGCCTGTTTGTATGAGGAGAGGAGAGAAAACCATTTAAAATTTGTACTACTTAACTTTCCCCACTTTTAACTTTCTGAGAAGTAACATTTAGGGCAGCAAACCTATTCCACACATGGAGAAGGGTGGAGGTCTCACATTGTCCAAGCCCATACAACACGAGTGAACTTTAATGTAAGCTGTGTTCTTGGGTGA
>NW_027550615.1:0-1609 GCF_008692635.1 Crocuta crocuta
TGGTTCAGTTGGTTAAGCATCCGACTTCGGCTCAGGTCATGATCTGACGCCTTGTGAGTTCAAGGCCCATGTTGGGCTCTCTGTGCTGACAGCTGAGAGCCTGGAGTCTGCTCCAAATTCTGTGTCTTTATCTTTCTCTGCCCCTTCCCTGCTTGCGTGTTCTCTCTTTCAAAAATAAATAAACATTAAAAAACACCTTTCTAAAAAAAGAACAGGACACCCTTATCATCCATGAAATTATAGGGATTTCAGAAACTCTATAGCAATAAGCAGGGGCTGAGACATATAAATTTTCTATTATCTCACATCTCCTAACCTCAGTCTAACACAATGATTGCACAGAGCAGTTGCTTAGTCCATGTTTTAGAGGACAGAGTGGAAATCACGACTCATATGACATCAAATGCGTATGTTTTTAGAGCTGAAACAAGTGACTAGCACATGGACCAGGCACAGGGGCAGCCTGTTGCTGACACGCAAAGGTGGACACCAGCTGGGAGGCAAGAGAGGCCTGCACTCTGGTTTCCCTGGCTCTGCTACAATAAGAACTCACTGTCCATTCTCAGCTTCTGTCTCCACATCCTGAAAGTGACAGAGTAAATTAATCTAAGCTCCCTTCCAGCTCTCAAGCTGTTTGAGTCTATAGAAGTGATGGTAAAATCAATAATCTTATTATGAAATCCCAAAGGAAGACAAGAGACAAGCACCAAGATGTAGGGTAATGGGACATTCTGGACAGAGCCAAGAATATAAGTTCCCCTATGAAATACTTGTACTACACAGGTGTTTCTTCTTGATTTACTTTAAAGGGGTGGAAAAAGCCAAAGCAATGCCCTCTCCATGGATATTAAGGACTCACCTTCCCATTCAGCCCTTGCCTCCCTCTTTCTGGGAAAATAACTGCAAGGTAAGAGAGCAACAGCTTCCCTGGGGACATGGGGGAGATTAACCCTCCTGAGAGCAAATCTCCCAGACCCTAACTTACAACACTGCCATCATATTTACTTCTCCAATATCTCTGCAGTATTGCTGTTGATCAGCAGTAAGAGAAAACATAAAGTTCTGTACTCAGCAAGATATTCACCTGAATGGTTTCAAACAAGATGTGAATTGTTTGAACGCACAGACGAATTTTTGGAGAGAACAAGAGATAGGAAGTGTCCCTAGCGATCCAAGGGTGTGGGCAATGGAATTCTCTTAATAGAGCAGAGGAGAAAAACTGAGGGGAAAAACCCCTGATGATTGTTTAAAAGGGTAAATAGATGGAGGAATGTTTCTTGAGTGAGCAACTGGCCTCAGCCTCTTGTAAACTCTGGGATCTTGGCTTTATTTATTCTGGGACTTTATTCTGCACTCAGTGAGTAATCAGTTCCTGGCACATAGAGGACATTCAAAATCTGTTTACTGAATAAACAACAAATGAAGTGGGCCAAGGAAATAAACTGAAGTGTCAGCTGTGATGTTAAGAAAGTTTTCTGAAAGGTGGGAATGAAGGGAACAAAGGGCTAGGAAGGGTGTAATTCTAGGGAGCAATAGCAATTATGTGAGTCCTTTCACTAAAGCTATATAAGGAAATAAGAACCCATGGGATTTTGGCATACTAAACACC
>NW_027550616.1:0-1622 GCF_008692635.1 Crocuta crocuta
AAAAAAAAAAAATGGAGCTTGATAGGTCTGCCTTAAGCAGAATGGAACTTACCTTAAT
The DNA here is from genome assembly GCF_008692635.1 of Crocuta crocuta. Classification (NCBI taxonomy): domain Eukaryota; kingdom Metazoa; phylum Chordata; class Mammalia; order Carnivora; family Hyaenidae; genus Crocuta; species Crocuta crocuta. Next base: position 59 of record NW_027550616.1, read on the forward strand.
TTTCTTAAGCAATAGTCATGGGAGCAGAAAATGGAATTCACTTGGTCAGTCAGTCTTTCACCTTGACCACACCTTGGTCAATAATAAACCCTTTCCTGAGGCTTTGCTATGAATACAGATTTCTAAAACTTTCTAGGAATTCATTCTTACTATATTCTAACCTGATACAAGTTATTCATGGACAAAAGGCCATGAGATCCTTCCTCTTAAAACAAGCTCATGGTCTCTATCAGAAACTGAACTTGACTACAAATTATTTACAATTGTCCAGGAATATTCAGTGTGCATCAAGGCCAAGTCTTCTTTCTAGAACATCCCCAGATGATTATCTTTCTCTCCAGGTCTCTCTGTTCTCTCCTATTGATTTCAGGTGGGGCAACCATATGTTTCAGAGTTCCTGGGCACCACAGTTTAAGTAATGCTTTGTAGTTTTCTTCCTTATTTCTACTCTGGCTTTTTGGGGATTTGTTTTGGAAGCCACAAGGAATGGAAAAGAGGAAGCACCTGGTATCCTCTTCTTTTGCTAGTGAAAAGTGTTCAGAGAAGGAAAAGGCAGAACTGAAACAAGAAGTGCTCATTGCTGACCCTTCCCAATCCCTCCATTCTCCAAGCAGTGGTGCACACCCCACATATATTTAATAAAAGGAGAAAAGGCTCAGACTATTGAGCAGAATCTGAAAGATATATTTGGCAAAGATAAAATACACTTTAAGACACATTAAAAACAAAGGAAGTTAAATTCACAGGAAAAATATGGGCAAGTCTGTTTTGACTCCCTCTTAACCGCTCTGGGCAAATGAGGACTTCCTGGCTAGCCGTCAAAGCAGGCAGAGCAAACCAATAGCAGATGGCTCCAGTCCAAGCCAATTATACAGGTCACAATTTCCCAGTCCAGTGCTTTTCCTGGGCTACGATGGAAGAGATAACGTAGATATGCAACCATGTGATTTACTATCTACTCTGCCTCCAACCAAAGTCAGAGAAGAAACATTGCTATGAGCAGTGCTATGCCCAGAAGCTTTCAGGCTCAGGCTCAATTTATTTTTTTTTCTTTTTTAAATTCAAATTCTTCCCCTCTCATGACCTCATCCTTTGCCTTTAGCAAACTCCTCCTTAACTTTCCCAGAAGTAGGAGTTGACTTAAACACATATTTCTCTACCTCCAATTATTTCTTCACTCGCACTATAATATTACTAGCGTGGGAAGGGGGCCCTGTTTCCAGGACAACCAGGAGGCGTGCAGAAGTTCAGCCTTAGTTGGATTCCCACTTCTACTTGATCAAATTCCAACTGTGTTCTTGACTTATCTCAATTTTGTAGACATAAGAAGGCAAAACATTTCATAATTTCTCTGACATATTGTACACTTACCCACATCTTCATAAGGTCCCACTGACCTGTGTCTTTTCTCCTAAATTCACTAACTCAACTTATTTATATTTAATAATCAGAGATGACATCAAAAGCGTTCAGAACAGACACGGCATGAGAAACCCCCAACAGAATGGATATTTTTCACCAAATCAGAACGTGCACTGAAGGTACACAAAAATGAACCCACACA
>NW_027550617.1:0-1619 GCF_008692635.1 Crocuta crocuta
ATGAATGGATCAAGAAGATGTGGTATATTTATACAATGGAATGCTGTATACATATTTTTAAGAAAAATACTAGAATGTGTATAAAAGGATAGGATCAACATAGTAAAAAAAAATAGCTACCCACCAAAATGAAAGAAAATAATTGCAAATGAAATAACTGAAATGTGAATAACATCTTCAGTATACAACGAATTCCTAAAACTAAGCAACAATAAGACGAACAAACAAAAGAAGTAAAAGATAGCAATTGATTTCTCCAAAAATGACATATAAATGGCCAATAAATTTTTAAAAACACTACATCACTAATAAGTTAGTGCAAGACAAAAACACAATGACACACATGGATGTTACATTTTTCAAAAGGCTGAAAACAACAACTGATGTTATGGATTTGGAGAAATTGGAAATGTGCTCCTTTCCCAGTGGGAACATACACAGCTACACCCACTATGACAAATAGTATAGTGATTACTCAAAAATTTAAACTTAGAATTTCCACATGATTTAGCAACTGCTCTTTAGGTATATACACAAAGAATTGAAAACAGGCACTCAGACACTTGCACATCCATGTTCACAACATCCTTATTCACAGGAGTCAAAAGATGGAAACAAATTAAAGGTCTTTACAATCTCACCATCACAGTTGTTTTTCATAGGAGCTATCCTAATCTCTGAGGTTATATCTCACTGTGGTTCTGCTATGCATTTCCCTATAGATCAGACTGTTGAGCATCTTTCCTTACACTTATTGGCCATTTGTATACTTTCTGTGGAGAAATGTCTATTTAAGTCCTTGGCCCATTTTTAAATTGGGTTGTTTGAGTTTTTGGTATTGGATTCTATGAGTTCTTTATTTTGGATATTAATCCATAATTAGATCTATGATTTGTACATATTTATTTCCATTCTGTAGTTTGTCTTTTCATTTTGTTGATGGTTTCCTTTCCTATGCAGAGGCTTTTTAGTTTTATGTAGTCCCAACTAATTTATTTCTGATCTTGTTGCTTGTGCTGTAAGGCATCATACCCCCAAATCATTGCCAAGACATATGTCAAGGAAACATTCCTATGTTATGTTCCAGGAGTTCTATGGCTTAAGACTTTCACTTAAGTCTATAATACATTATGAGTTAATTTTATGAGTGATGTAAGATAGGGATTTGCTTTCAGTCTTTTACAATGAATAACCAATTTTTGGAGCACCATTTACTGAAGGTACTGTATTTTCTCCATTGACTATTCTTTCCTCCCTTATCAAATATTAGTTCACTGTATATGCGTGGGTGCATTTCTGGGCTTTCAATTCTAATTTATACAGATTTGTATTTTAAATATTTTTTAATTTAAATTTTAGTGAGTTAACATAGAGTGCAATATTGGTTTCACGGCTAAAATTCAGTGATTCATGACTTACATAGAACACCCAGCGCCCATCACAAGTGCCCTCTTTAATATCCATCACCCCTCTAAGCCAATCTCCCATTCACCTTCCTCCATCAACCCTCAATTTAGTCCCTATCATTAATACTCTTGTGGCTTGTTTCTGCTCTTCGCTTATTCCCCCCTTCACATATGTTCATCTGTTTTGTTTCTTAAATTCCGCATATGAGTGAA
>NW_027550618.1:0-1622 GCF_008692635.1 Crocuta crocuta
GTTTCTAATGGAGGACTTAATTTCAGGCTCCTCGCAGGTGCCGCAGCGAGACTAGAGCGTCCGCAGAAGAGGCAGCAAACCTGGTTGACCTGAACTGGAGAAGAAGAGGCTGATGGTGAAGCTGCAGAGCTGGAAGAGACTGACCTGACCGTACTCTTGCACATTAGGGCCCCGCAAGACCTTTAAGGTTTGTTGTGGAGCTACGGCAAGGGTGTTCTTGCCCTGACGGACAGGGACAGCTCCCTCGCCCGCAGCGCCCAGGAGCAACCACCGGGGAGGACGTCCACCAGATCGGCGTGCGTTGCTGGACGAGAGGGAGAAGGGAGACCCACCAGGTGCTGCCAGAAGACTTCAGAACCTGGTCCCACTGCTGACGACGGCGAGGAGACCATGAGGAAGTGCCTTGCCCAGAGCCCGCGGTAGAGGAGTAAGAAGCAGTCCTTTGGCCTACGTTCCTGATCCTGGGTCTGTGCCGCCTTCCTCGGAGAGCTCCCGTGACTGTCCCGGTTCCCTTCCACCTTCGTGACGGCGCTTGTGCGGTGGCCTGCGTGTGGACCCAGGCTTCCTGCCCCACCTCCTGGCTTCGGCGGGGTGATTGTTTAGGAACCTCAAAAGTGCTTGCAGCCCAGGGCTGATACAGATGTGTGTAACTGCGATGCTGTGACTTCAAATTAGCAACTTAGGAAGTGGTGTTAATGGCCTCGCCCCCCACTCCCCAACCCTCCTCCACTCCACACACACACAATGAAAGCAGCGGCTCTCAGTGGCAGAGGGCAGGAAGGTGAGCAGTGGTGGGAGCAGGTGCCCAGGACTGGACAGGGCTCTGCCATGGGATTGGATTGGACTTGGAGTCACCCATCTTCTTTTTCAGGTCCCGGGAGTCGCCTATGCTTGGTGCAGGGGTGTCAGGTGACTCAGACAACAGCTCCGGGATTTTTCCCCCTCAGATGCCGTCTAAGTTAGTTGTTGCTGCTTCACCTGTTCCAGAAGCCTTGCACTCCCTGTTCTCCAGAGCACACCAAGCAGGCAGGTGCTGCTCTCTGTCCTCTCGCCTTCTTTGTGTCACACAAAGCTGCATGGGCTACACTGGACTATCATTAGCACTTTCCAGCCTTTTCCTCCAGACTTCTTTGATTGTGCATTTCTTTTTAAAAATACAAAAACGAAAACAAAAACAAAAACTGCAGGGGGTACCTGGGTGGCTCAGTCTGTTAAGCATCAGTCAGACTTCGGCTTAGGTCACCATCCCCCAGGTTGTGAGTTTAAGACCCGTGTGGGGTTCTGTCCAGACAGCTCAGAGCCCGGAACCTGCATCAGAGTGTGTGTCTCCATCTCTCTGCCCGTCCCCTGCTCGTGCTGTCTCTATTTCTCTCAAAAATAAATAAAAATTAAAAAATTGTTTTTAATTGCAACATGCATGCCAATACAAGCATATTCATTTTAAAAGCATATAAGCATCAGACATCTGGGTGGCTCAGGTCGTTACATCACAGTTTCATGAGTTCGAGCCCCATCTCTGGCTGTGCACTGACAGTGTGGAGCCTGATTGAGATTTTATGTCTCTCCTTCACTCTCTTCCCCTCCCCCACTTGTGCTGTCTCTGTCTCTCTCAAAATAAATAA
>NW_027550619.1:0-1622 GCF_008692635.1 Crocuta crocuta
AAAAAAAAAAAAAGACCAAGGATTAAGAGTTGTAGAGTCACATTGTCTAGCTTTCTTCCAGTTATGAGGCTCTTTGTGGCTTCGTTGGGACAAACCACTTTAGCTTTCTAACCCTCAGTTTCTTTTATCTGTAAAATGGGGTGCTACTATTATTTGCCATATGGGGCCATCAGAAAAAAAATGAAGTGAGAATAACCCTATGAACTTCTTTGTGCAATGTTTGGTACAAAGAAAATGAATAATAAATAGTAGCTATTTTATGAAGATGAGAAACACTGTCAAGGAAACGTAAATTCTTCATCTTCCTTTTTTTTAAATACTCAGTTTTACTTTCTTTAAGAGCTCTATTTCTAATGACCAGCTCTCCAATTACTAATCTTTACTTGCTTGTAATATGGACAAAAATATATTTAATTGTGAGACTCTAAACTGTCTTGAATTTTCTGTTACTATCTAATAACTAACTTTATACCTTCTAGGATGCTTATATTTTTCACAAACCAATTCAAAAATTACCACCACCACACAGTAGTGCATGAAACCTTTCTCATCTAGGTCTTTTCTTCTGAGATCCAGACAGGAATCTGTATGTTCAACTTTAGATTTGTAACATTGCTCTTCTTTCTTTTTCTGTCTTGTCACATTCTAATCAGCTGTGTGCATTTCTTTCTCCCTCCATCTGCCTGGGAGTTCTTCAAGGTCAGAGACTGGATCTTTTTTTATTACGTCTTTAATACCCAGCCCAGCCCCTGACACAAAGTCCACAAATTGAAATTGTCTCTCAAATCATCCTCATACCTGATGTAAATTTTAGATATGAATATAACAATACATTTAGATTCGCCGTAGATTTCTTTTGTGTATTCTCCAATTCCATTACAATTAAGACAAGGCTAGAAATATTTGTAATGCTGAGAAGGAACTAAGACAGTTGTTTTTCCTAGTGATTGGGTGAGAAAATTGAAAAAGTACTTACCCAAATTCACACAGTTAATGGCAGTGCTGAAATGAGAACCAAATTTCCCAATACTTTGGAATTCATTCCAGTACCCAAGTAAGTTCTGTCTACTGAGCAAATGAATAATCCTGAAGATGAATGTTAAATAGGGATAAAGAAAGTTAGCCTTTTTTCACAGACTTCTCCATTCTTCAGAGGCTGTCAAGGTCCATTCATTTCTTAGAACTCATTTGTTGGGATTTAGTGTGATATAATGGAATGTGGTTTTACTAGCTGTGTGACTTAGGGAACATTACTTAAACTCTTTGAGCTTTGCTTACCATATCTGTAAATGGGGATAAAAAAGAAGAAACCTCCCTTGGAGAAGTGATACAACAGTGAAAATGACTGCAGTGCATACTGAATGGCACATGCTAGGTGTTCATCAGCAGTAGCTGTTATTGTTATGATTAACTATGAGATTAATAATGTCATTCATATAAGAGATGGACTAAATAAGTCCATTTTTATGAAAGATACATGTTTGTGAAAGTAGAAATAGCCAGATCAGACAAGAAATTTCCTTATATTAAAAAAATAAAATAAAATAGTGTAGTATAAAAATAGTATAATTATATATATAATTATATAAATATGTATAAATATATTGCCTAGAGTTTTTTTA
>NW_027550620.1:0-1623 GCF_008692635.1 Crocuta crocuta
CACAAAGGGGGGCCAACAGTGTCCCCCACGCAGGGCTTGAGGAAGAGCGGTAACGCAACGCATGTGCGCAGCACCGCACCTTCCAGGAGCGGCTGCTACTCTTCATCTTACCTATCGATCCACCCTGAGACGCCTCCACCCCTGAAGGTCCACCTCCGGGCCCACCTTCGCCGGCTGTTCTGTTCTTGGCTCCAATTCCCAAGGCTTTTTCTGTGTCTGCCTAATTTGGCAGTTACCGGGTATGACACCATCTTGTGAGTGCTGGTTCAGACCTCATGAAGCATGGGGGTCTGCAGGTGCGGCTGAGAGACCCTCCTGTAGGGTCACGGCATTGGCGGGCACTCAGGGCTCATTAGATGAACACAGTGATGACGGTGCACTTATGTCACAGGTAGAGACAGTCAGAAGACATGGGATAGGACGTGAAGGGCCCTATCCGCAGAGAGGTGCCTGGAGCACAGAAGATATAGCAGGTGCGCAGAATGGGGCAGGGCCACTCACTCCGGGATCTGGGGGGAGCGCAGGCCTCTAGCGTGGACGTGGGTGGAGGGGTGGGTAGAGGGACGTGCCGTGGGTGAGAGGGCCAGGAAGGAACCTGTGTGGCACGATCGGGCGCAATGGGTGATGAGCAGACAGACCGGGAGGGCTCGGGGAAAGGGCGGCAGAGGAGCAGGAAGCTCTCCGTGCCCTGGAACCCCAGGCTTGCACTTGGCCTGTGCCTGAGGCAACCCTGAGTAGGTACCAGTGGTGGGAGCTGGTGCACGACTGCCCCCCAGAAGCCGTCGGACACCTCACAACATTCCGGGGTCCCCGGGTGGCCCAGCCTGCAGGAGGTGGCGTCTCCGCTGGACACCTGAGCCGCCATGCTTGCTTAACTGTTCCTGGGGCACACTAGTCACGAGTCCAGGAGGGCATCGGACCCTGGGCGCTGAATTCCACTGGTAGGAATGCACCCTACGGGCACACGGGGACATGTGGGATTCAAAGAAACCTACACAGGATATCACAGCAGCCTTGTCAGAGCAGAGGCAAAAAAGCTAACTGTTCAAACACAAACAATACTCCAAAATGCAAGTGACTCCCGTGTGCTGCTGTGGAGACCTCTTCAGGACTCAGCAGGGGAAGGTTGTTGTACATACAGTGTTTCCATTTGTGTCCGCACTGGGGGAGGAGCCTGAAAGGTACTTCCAAAGCTCCTTGGAGCTTACGTGAATCTGTCTGGCATGGGCGCGGCGGAGAAGGGAACTAAGTAACACGATCTGGGGTGGTCAGCAGATTTACTTTTCAGCATACGTCTTCCTGGAATATTTTACGTGTCCTCATGTTTCCACTCCTTGCTCTGTGTACATGAGGAGCTGATTTATCATCTCAGGGCCCTGCACATCCAGAACGGGCACCTGCAGAGGAAACGTTTCACGCCCCGGGCCTCCCGGGCTGGTCACTTGGAGCACTGCCGGTGGGGCCTGCCACCGTCCTGTCCCTTAGCAATGAAGTGGGCGCAGCCCCAGGGAGCAGGCCGGAACTACATCCAGCAGGGCCCTTTCCTGTTGCTTGCATTATTATTTTTATTTTTTTTAAGTTTGTGCTTGTATGACTTTTAGCAAAACAAAAACAAAAACAAAA
>NW_027550621.1:0-1624 GCF_008692635.1 Crocuta crocuta
CTGAGCCGAAGTCGGACGCCCAACTGACTGAGCCACCCAGGCACCACAAGTGCAAGACTTTAAAATGAATGTTATTTCAAATATGATTTTTCCAAAGAGTAAAAACCAATGACAATGATAAACTGTATATGGCAGATCAGTATGTTCTTGCACATAGAAAGAAGGGGGTGGTGAGCTTTTATTTAGTATGTTTATGCGTATATTCATGTGTATCTTTAAAAGCAAATTGTGTTTCTTTTACCAAGAAGCAACAAATAAATCAGCAAAAGGCACATAAACTTTTGTTAAAAAAACAATCTATGAGTGGAGAAAGAATAAGGGAAGAGAATAGAGGCATAAAAATACATGATGAGCTTGTTGTGGCTAAATTAAGATTTGCACAGGGATGGATACCATAGTGGAATCATGAAGAAGGGGAAGTGGCCATGACTGAGGTTAGAAGTTATACCACAAGGGTGTCCCATGACAAGAGTCTTCCAGTGCTGCAAGTCAGCTTGACCCCTTGTCTGGAACATTGCCAGGTCTGCTATGGACTTGGCCATTCTCCCTCTGTTAGAAGGCTGTTTCTGTGGGAAGTAGAAAGAGACTTACCATTCTGCCTACTCTATTTTTTAAGTCTAATAAAATGGAAGAAAAAGAAGAACATATTACTTTCAGTGTGCTCTATCTCACAAGGTGTAAGGAGAACAAGAAGACCCAGAAGTTCACTATAACACATTTCTTTGCAGCAGTGGTTCCTTATTACCCTGAGAGTTTATTTACCTAATGTAAATGAGAAGGGTATTGGCCTTGGAGTCAGGATTAGGAATCAAGTTCTTGCTCTGTCTCTAGTCATGTGATCTCTAACTTGTTCAGTAACAGATTGGTAAGACTAAGGCTAAGATAATGTAAAGAGATAAAGAGATGGAGATAGACGTTAGAGACAAGAGATGAGAGAGAAAGAGAGAGACTTAAAGTACAGGACTCAAATAACAGAATAGGGACTCTGTTTCTGTCATGTAACAGTCTAGACACGCATGTGGTATAGGTAGGGAGGCAGCTGTGCTCCCAAAGATCCTCCAGGGCCAAGCCCTTTCTGTCTCCTTCCTCCGTCATCCCCGAGGGTAGTGTCCTCCTCCAGAGGTTGACTCTGGCACCACATCTGCCTTGCAGACTACAGAAAGAGAACAGGAAAAAGTGAAAGTAAATGTGCTTTAATGACATGATCCAGAGACTGTACAGTTTAGTATCACTCACAACCTGGTAGCCAGGACTTCCTCAAATGGAAATACTGTCTCTGGCCTAGCGTGGATATGCTCCTTACACTTTCAAAAACAGTGACCTCATCAGAAAGGGATGATACGTGGTGAGGTTTGATCTTCAGATAGTACAGGGTGTGTGTGTGCATGTGTGTGTGTTTTGTAAATATGACTGGAGTAATAGTTGGAAGTGGCAAGGGGAAATAAAAAGGATACCCAACCCACTTCTAGCTCCTGAGGTGTGGAATTATGAGAGAAAAAATATCTGCTTTACTTCTGGGACTTAAAAAGAAACTATCATGAGAGAACAGTCAAGTTTCCCTTGTATCAAAGAAGTAAAAAAATACAAAGAAAAAGTTGAAGATATAGGATTCAACACTATGAAC
>NW_027550622.1:0-1626 GCF_008692635.1 Crocuta crocuta
AAAGAAAAGAAAGAAAAGAAATCACAAGCAGGCTCCACACTGTCAGCACGGAGCCTGATGCAGGGCTGGAACTCACGAACCATGAGATCATGGGTTGGATGTTTTACAGAGTGAGCCACCCAGGCTTCCCAAGAGAGATAAGGCCTTTAAATAGGTAATTAAGGTTAAATAAGGTCATAAGGTTGGGATCCATTTAAGAAAAGGAAGAAACATCAGAGATGTTCAAGCACAGAGAAAAAGCCACATAAGGACACAGCAAAAAGTTCAATCATCTGCAAGCCAGGAGAGACGCCTCAGGTGAAAGCAAACATGCTGACACCTTGATCTTGAACTTCCAGCCTCTAAAATGTGAGAAAATAAATTTCTCTTGTTTAACCTACTTGGTCTATGGCATTTATTATGGCAGTCAACCAACCAAATTAATACAGATATTATCTGTGAAATCATCTATGATGATCTCTTTTAGGTAAATTTTTTTAAAAACAGTATTATAATACACGTTATGAAAGGGGTTTGGAAGAGTCCTTGAGCACTTACAGCCAGATGCTGTCTTGTATTTCCTAGCTCTTGTGTAGCTAGGTGAGACTGTAAACTGGTTCTGACCTATGTATAGTCAGCAGAAATGATGTGTGTTATTTCTGAGCTGAGCTATAGATTAGTTAGAGTGTGATCTGCCAGCTGCCAGGTATTTCTTTACCTGTCGCAGTAATCAGCAGGACTCTATGTTCAGATGACAAAGCACAAAAAGCTAGATATCTGAGGGAAATGCTTTTGAGAGTTGTGAAAATCAAAATGGGCATCACATGAGCAAGAAATACACCTTTCTCAGGGTCATAAGGTTAACTTGTTAAGATGGAATAAGTTACTGTTACACTGACTATATATACTTTGGTGTTGCCGTTATAAAATCTAAACTATGTGCTGTTGACTATACTATTAAATCGTGGATAGCAAGGAAATCTTTGTTGGAGGATGGAAAGAGAGTAATCTATATTAAGCAGTGTCAGAATATGTTAAAACTATAATCTTTGGTAATAGACAAGGCTAGTGAGTGTAAGGAAGTGGTTAGGAGCGATGGGTTCCATTTAGCAAGGTATTATAAAAAAGACATGAACTGGATAAATAGGGAAAGTCCATGGCCTTACATTATTGGGAACGTTAACTGATTTGAAATCTTAACTGTAAGAAATGGTTCATTCAAAAATAAATGCCCTGAAAATCTCTCAAGTAATGAAGAAACTTCAGAGAAAATATTAGATTATCAGTATGGTCTTCCCATATATGATACTGTGATTTACAAGATATATACATATAAAATATATAAGATACTTGGTTATCTGAATGAAATATATATTGGTCATAATATACATTTCTCATGTATATTTGGTCTTTGTCCACAGTTGCTGGGAGTTGGTTATCAGGAGAACCAGCCATGAGCAAAGGGTTGGAAGTTTAAGTCCCACCACCTTGACTTCTGGGGAGGGGAAAGGAGCTGGAGATACAGCGGCCCATGATTTAATCAACCATGCCTGTATAATGAAGCCTCTGTAAGACCTCAAAAGGTTAGGGGTTCAGAGAGCTTCCAGGTTGATGCACATGTGGAGATTAAGGGAAACTGGCACACCT
>NW_027550623.1:0-1621 GCF_008692635.1 Crocuta crocuta
CTCTCTCAAAAATAAATAAACATTAAAAAAATTTTTTTTAAATTTCTGGTGCTTCCCTACCTTGAAGGTACTCACAGGCCCTCTTATACCACTGACAGACAAGATAAAGGTCCAAGCCAAAAGATGGTAGCTGCAAAGCCCCATGGGAGTGCCAAGGAGGCCATGATTTATAAAGATTGAGAGATGAGGAAAGACTCAAGGAAGGCCCGTCATCAGGGTAGAACACCTGGACAGAAAGCCAAAATTTCAACAGGCTAAGGGAAAGCCCGAATGAAGGAATGGAGGTGGCAAGTTACATTGCACATGTGGGAAAGGGTGAGTTGGTGAGCAGGGTGGCCATGATCTAGGGCAGATACACAGGGGCCTTGGGAGGGCTGGGAATGAGGCCAGAGAATCAAGCCTGGGCCCAGCAGCAGAGGGCCTTATTTGCTAGGCCTGGACATAATTCAATCATGGTAGGAAGTCATGGGGGTTTTAAGGCAGGGCCTGAGCTTGTGCTTTGCACAAGAGCACTCTGGCAGCTGTGGGGGGCGGGGGGACAATGGCTTCATTGGAGAGAGCTAAGGCTAGGTGGAAAACCAGTGAGGAAGTAGGTTTCATGGTCCAGGAGAGAGATGATGATGGCTTCAGCCAGGAGATAGAGTAACGGGAGAGGGAACTATGGTTTATTGATCACCTACTATGTGCTGGCCCCTGCTTTGGGCACTTTTCATTCATCCTCTCCTTTGTGATGGGATTTTTATTGTGCCTGGGATTTAGGGGCAACTAGGGAGCTAATAAAGCTCAGGTGAGTAGATTCTGCACACCTGGGCAGGTGTCTTTCCTCCATTCTCTCCTCTGCCCTCTCCCTTGAAATCTCCTTTGCACTCTGCAGAGGGTCAGAAGCCCAGGAACTCTACCCCTGCCCAATATGGGGACCCCCCCCCATGAAAAATCATGAAAAGCAATGCCACAAAGCCCACACTGCCCCCCACCTATTCCCCTATCCCTGCCCCCTCCAATCATTTGTACGACAGGAAGAGAACCTAATCCCGAATCTGAAAAACTATGTGATGGAGGATTTACAGTATTAGAAGGCAAACAGTGGCAGGTGTAATTAGGAGAAAAATTTGTCATGCTCTCGACTTGGGGAAGAGAAGGGAAGGTCTGGCATCACAATCTCCCTGGTGTTTACCCAGCATGTGCACACATGCGGGGGAACGGGCGCTGGCCACGGGCAGATTAATATTTGATGCAAGGAAGAGAAACGCATGCTGTTCATGTTTATTTAGGATATTGTGAAATACAGTGAAATTTGCAATTTTATTGGATTTGCGGGGGACGGTGTTTTGGAGAAGTCTTAAGCTGCATGGTAGGACACGCACATCTCTCTGGAGCATAGAGGCACCAGCTTTGGTGGTGAGCCCCCCTCTGCCCCCCTTCCCAAAACCAAACTTGTAGTTCCATTCCCCTCCTGAAATGAGAGAGGATTGGCCCCAGGGGTATGGGTGGAATAAGACAGAAATCTCAGCTGGGCCTCTTAATTTGGAGTTTAGTGGCATGTGGCTGGCACAGAGAGGCTATCTCTGGGGGGTTCTTGTCAATTACAGGAGGGCTGGAAATCGTGGTTGGGCAGCTTTAG
>NW_027550624.1:0-1612 GCF_008692635.1 Crocuta crocuta
CTCTCTCAGAAATAAATAAAACATTAAAAAAAAAAAAAAACCTGTAAAGTCTTTGACCAAAGATACACACATAGCATTTGAAAGAAAATCCCATCACTTTTTCATGATGACTGTAAGTGGAAATTTACTACCAGAAAGAAACATTTTAATTCCTTACAAAAGAACAACAGCAAGTAGGGCTGAGGAACTGTGTGCAGAATGAAAAGGCTATTGCTTACATGGCCGTAGGTCCAGTAGGAGCTCTGACATCTGTTTGAAACCCCTGAGCAGAAGCACTCGTCACAACCTTTATGATTCTCCTCTTGCAAGCTGAAGAAGCTGGATTTACAGCGACTGCAGTCCCCACCTTCAACGTTCTCCTATAAGCAGAAACAGAGATGCCCTTCGAGATTAAGAACTGTCTCTATTCAGTCCCGCGTAGGGAGAATACACTGTATATTCTTCACTTTAGCTCTTCACCGAATTTAAAGTCTAATGATATTTTTAAAAATCTTCTCAAAAGCTCCTTATTAAGCTATACCTTTTCTAACCACACTCACGGGAAATGATATTGGGTACTAATCTACTGTATTAAAAGTTCCAGTTCTGAGCTTCGTGTATGTCAAGAGCATGGAGTAAATGCCATGAAAAATACAACAGTAAGTTGTACTGACTAACATGGAGTTAGCCTGGTTCACCAATCTGTCATTGAACTACTTCTGCTGAGAACACATGATATATGATAAAATTAGAGAATTAAATGAATGGATGTATGACAGAATTTTGATATTATACAGAGGGCAAAACACTTTCCATGTTACATATTAAAAATTCATACATTTGAGGCAGGCATAAGAACCTGGTAGGGAGAGAAACTGGAGTGAATGGGTATAGATTCCCTTGATGCAACTAAGCAGAAAAAGAGGAAAGTTTTTCTTGGTTAATTTTCAGTGTTTCCTTTAATGCATTGGTGTAGCCAGTTAATCATATAGTAATATTATGGAAAAAAATAAATCCCATTCAGTGACTGCTCTCCAGATTGCTATTATTAATCCTAACCCCAATATCCTGAAAAAATTTTTTTTGTTTATAGATGGGCCTATAGTGTGGACTCAGGCCAGAGAAAGCTGATTATCTGATGAAAAACTGGGAAAGCTGTAATTTCTCAATTAAAAGAACAGTTAATCTTGACCAATAACTTCTAAATAGAAGCTCCTTGCTTTCTAGGAAACAGATTCTCAGTATTCCTTACATCTGAGTTTGCTCTGTATCTTTCTTCTTCCTTGAATTCCCTCATTACCTTAATTCTGAAGCTCCCTTCTCCTTAGAGGAATTCTCTCTCACCTGCGTTCCCATAGCCCTTTATACAATTGGTCTATGATGACCGCCAAAAGCAGTTAGGAACAATCATCCAGGATTGTTTGCTCCAGTTGTATACCATAATCTATTCAGAGGTAGAAAACTTGTCTTCCTAATTTTTATAGTATCAGAAAATGATAGGGTTCCTGATATAACAATGAGCACTAGCTAAATAACATTTCATTAAATTTATTTATTTTTATTTTTTTATTTTTTTTTTTGGGGAGTGTTTTTTTTTTAATATGAAAGCTTTTATTTTTTTTCTCTTTATTAA
>NW_027550625.1:0-1624 GCF_008692635.1 Crocuta crocuta
AGTGTTGAGTCTGAGCTCTTGCAAGTCATGCAGCTGCAGTCAAAGCCTCCAATCCTCTGCTCTCAGGTTCCCTGTTTACAGAGTGAGGATGGAGACAGTGTCCACCCCATGGGGCCGATGGGATGACGGAGAGGGTCAGAGCCCCTAGAGCCATGGCCTGCATGGCACAGGAAGCTTGTGGCCATTGCCAGTGGTTGTCAGACGTGGGTTTTCTCTGATATGACTCTAACACGTGGTACCCCAGGGTCAAGACCTACTCCCTCTTTGACACACACAGATCCCACTGGCTCATGCATCTGAGGAGGGACTGGGCATAAGCCAAGCCAGCACTCATTACTGCACCTGTACTATGTGCCTTGTGCTAGGAGACATCGATGAGGGAAGTGCAGTGCCCATCTGGGACCTGCACCCATTCTCCTGTTTGGGTCGGAGAGGAGGGATGGGGCTCCCAAGGATGGTGGCTAATGCTGCCCGGGGTCTCCTACCTGAAGGGACAAAGGAGTGGTGGTCCTGTAAGGAGGAACGTGGCCAGCAAGTGCCCAGCCTCACTGCAGGAGTCACAGGTGCGATGCTAAGAGCTTCCTGTGCCTTAGTTTGCTCAACCTTCTCCCCGCACACCGACCACCTGTGTTTTAGACAGTCACCTCTCCCTGAGCTCTGGTCCTTTCCCCCATACATGCAGGCTGTAAGACTGACAATCTCATTTAGGGTAGCAGGTGGGAAGGCTCTTTCAATTTTATTACCTATTGTACTTTCCTGAACTCAAAAAAATGCCAGAGGAAACTTCATTTGTATATGTACCAGCTGATCCCTGAAGTCTCTTCTGGTCTGAGGGAGACGGCGGAAACCATAGAGCACAATGTTTATATAGTCATTCCTCCAAAACCTTGACTGAGCAAGAATTCTATAAGAGGCACTGTGGTGAGTGGTGGTTAAACAGTGGTGAGTAATGACAGCAGCTCACAATTCTTATGGACTAGCTGTGTGCCAGGCTCAGTTCTCAGCTTTTTGTAGGTATTAATATTTAATCCGTGTACAAGCCCCATGGCATTACCCCAAGTTTCCAGAAAAGGAAACAGACACAGCGAGGTCAAATGACTTCCTCACAGTCACATAGCTGGTAGGTGGCTGGGTGTGGGTGATGAGGTAGCCGTGGCCCCTGCCTCAAGGGGCTTAGAGTCTAGTGAGAGAGATGGATGGGCTAGTGGCTAGGATCACAGGTTGGCCAGGGCTATAGAGGGTGAGGGAGCCCAGAAGATATGGCTCATCCAGACCTAGGGGCTCTGGAAAAGCTTTCTGGAGACATCGATGAGTAGTAGAAAATAATTATGAGTTATAAGTAGAATTTTGAAGGTCAAGGATGGGAGAAGCAGATTAGGTATGTCTTCCAGCTAGAGCACATAGGATGTGACACATTGGCCATGAGAAAAGTCACGGAGCATTAAAAAAGTGACAATAGAGGCACTGAACGTCTGACTTCAGCTCAGGTCATGATCTCACGGGTTCATAAGTTTAAGCCTCATATTAGGCTCACTGCTGTCAGCATGCAAAGCCCACTTTGGATTCTCTATCCCTCTCTCTTTGCCTGTCCCTCACTCCTGATCTCTCTCTCTCTCTCTCTCTC
>NW_027550626.1:0-1628 GCF_008692635.1 Crocuta crocuta
TGCTTGGGATTCTCTCTCTCCCTCTCTCTCTGTCCCTCCCCAACTCACACTCTCTCTTTCCCCGCCTCTCTTTCTCTCTCTCAAAATAAATAATAAACATTAAAAAAATAAAATGTATTCCTACATAATATATACTCATAAAAAATGTATTGGCCAATGTTAGAAATCTTCTTTTTTTTTGGTCACCGATTTGTCCCTCCCTCTCCTCACTTAACACGTGTATATGTGGATCTATTACATGCATATAGATTATATGCATATATAGAGATTTTATATATATTTTAATCTCTATATTTACATATATACATGCATGCACACTTACACATTTTCTTATCTTCATAAGGCATGAAAGGGAATAAGCATTCACATATAAAAAAAATAACTTAGTAAAGCTATATTCTGTCATTCTACATTAAAGGACTCAGGCAATTTTGGTTCAAAGTAAGCACATTATGTCAAACACATTTCCAGGTTCAATGTTTGTGCTTATCTTAGCTCTGAATGATGATTCCTATTTCTAAAGCAATTGGAAGAATTTGTAGTCATAGGACATGGTTTGTACAAACAAATATATATTAAAGAGATCTTTTTAAACCTATATGCAACCTAAGCAATACCAAATAGCTCATTATTTTATTCAGTAATCCCTTAACATGAAACTCCTTATTTAAACTTATTTCTATTTAAAGTCCCTATACCAGCATCTGAATTAATATATTTGCATAATAGAATGTCTCTCTTTGGGATAATAAGACCTTATGTTTTATGCATTCAAAACTTTTAAGGAGTCATATCTTATTTTTTTTCTTCCTAACCTAAAATAAAACTCTAATTAGAACAAAACTATACTTTTTGGTAGAATATTTAACATGATTTAAGCAGGGAATTTAACAGATTCTCATATAGTACTTTGAAGAATCAATATTCTGGGTTCCAACTTTATTGTTAATGTCTTTTCTTTTGTAGACAAATTCAACTCAGCAGCTTCACTTAACTCCAATATTTCTAGGCAGAAACTTTGGTCATGTATCATCAAAGGACTCACGTGAGCTCTTAAACCCCCAGGCCCATTCCATGCACACATTTTGGGGGAGCACCTTGAACAGGCTTTCACTTCTCTGGTAACTAGTCCCCACTGAGGAAATTTCTGTGCCTAAAGGTAAACCAACATCCACTCTGCCCCTGATTTCTAAGGTCTTTATAGCTATGGTTACACCCTAAGCACCATCAGTGAATTACTCTGGGAAAAAGCCTAGAGTAATAGAGACTAATGATTGCTTCCAAAATTAACTACAGGAGATAAATCTCAGTAGACCAAGCACCTAGGTGAAAATTGGCCTAGACTGGATGAATGAATGAAAAGATACAGTGATTGAAATATGGTAAGTTTACTAGTGTCAGTTGATGGACAAAAGAAATTAGGAATGATTAAGAGGGCCAGTGAACACTCAGAACTCTGAAAATCTTGGAGTTTAAAAAATTTTGGAGATATGTTCAGCAGAAATTTCTGTTTCCTTATTAGAGTAATATGAAGGGTCTTACTACCCCCAATTTTTTCTAACTCCAAGTTACATATGCACACACATGTGTGCACAGACACTCTCCACAGGTTTATCCATTGATATTTG
>NW_027550627.1:0-1629 GCF_008692635.1 Crocuta crocuta
AATCCCAGAAGAGATAGCTGAGGAATGGATCAGGACCATGGGTTGACAGGCCTACCCTGAGAAGAAGAAGAGGCACCTCACCTCAGGGTTCTCGGGGAAGAAGTCAGCATTGATGTACAGAGGTTGGACACGAGCATTTGGGGAGTTCCTGCTTAGGGCCCCAGTTTCCAAAATGGAGACTATAAGGCAGCTGTTAAGAATCAGCTACAGGTAGGAAATTTGAAGAGTGAAATTTGGTGAAAGTTCAAAATACTTGCTGAGGGGAATGCAAAACAAAAGACTAACCAAAAGTGCAGACAGTCTGATGGAGACTAAACGCACCTTGCTGTTCACAGGGGCAGCATGGGCACGTTTCTGGAGTTTTCCCCCAGCAGTGCTTGGCCATCCCCTGGGGGAGGAGCAGGGAAACGTGGGCGAAGGCACTGACTCAGAACTGGCCGTTTGGTGGGTGGAGAAAGACAAAAGGTAGGAGCGTAGATGTGTGTTAAGGAACTTGATAGTGGGGTCCAAGCTGGGGAAGGGCAAGCGAGCAATCTGCATTCAGTCTGAACTGGCACAGATGTGGATTTACCTCTGGGCACCCGAGTCATGAAGGTAGTCTAAGGCTTCACTGGTTACGTCAGATTGCTACTTCCTGCTTTTGTCCTGAGAAAGAATGTCTGTAGGGAACGTTGAAAACAAAACGTGAGGTGACAGATGGAGAGATGTGCGGTATGGCAAGTGTAGTGAAAGGTTAATGGTAAAGTCTGGAAGTGTAGGGGAGTGTAAGCTCTAGGTCAGCACTGTCCAGTAGGACACTCTGAAATGATGGGCATGGTCTGTGGCCTGTGCTGTCAAAGACAGTAAGTGCTTGCTGCACGTGACTACCGAGCCCTTGAAATGTGGCCAGTGTGACTGAGGAATTTTGGGTGTTACTAACTTTCAGTTAACTTAAATTTAAAATTGGTTAACTCACATGTGGCTAGCGGCTGCCAGATTAGGTAGGGCAGCCTGAGATTCACGCATCCCTGGGTACATTTCCCAGACCTACCCCTGATCCAGGCGACGTCATTTCTCTCAGTTTATTCTCCTGTAAAACGGGAACAGCAGTGACACCCAATTCAGACAGACTAGATGGGATGAAGCCGGAGCACAGTCCTGTATACATGAACGAACACTTCAAACGGGTGTTTATTGATCCTGACAAATGGGGCCCAGGTGATGAGTGGCCACATGTCTAGCGCTCACCATCGTGTTCAGTGTCTAGCACAGAGCTCCTTATGGAGAAGTGCGCTAAACATTTGTTGCCTTAAAAGAAAGGCAGGGCCAGGAAGAGGGCTCACGTGTACTCTTGGGTGGTGTCACCCCTGAGACAGTGGCCCAGAGGTGGGACACACGCACCCTGCTGGTCAGCACCTCAGAGATCCTGACCCTCACCATAACGGCTGGGTCCCACAGGTTGTGGCCGGAGCTGTGACAGGGCAGGCGGAGACTCCCCGGGGATCCCAGAGATGGGACGGTGGTGGCCCGAGCCTGCAGGGCGGAGAGGAGCCACTGTAGGTGCTGGGTGGGAGCAGCACAGAGATGGGCCAGCGGGCCACACACGTGCAGGGAGTGAAGACAGGCAGAGCTGTGTGAGACGGCCAGTCC
>NW_027550628.1:0-1628 GCF_008692635.1 Crocuta crocuta
AAAAAAAGCCACATTTAACATCCTGTGGTACATGCCAGGTACTATTCTGTAGCACATAACTCTGTTCTTCAGGTTCTTCTTCTTCACATTAATTAATATAATTAATTAATATAATTAATGTACTTAAGTAATTGATGGAAGGAAGGATGGGGGAGAGACAAAAAAAAGGACAGAAAGAAGGAAAAAGAGAAAATGAAAGAGAAAAGAAGAGATAAAGGAGAGAGAGATAGAGAAGGACCAGATTGAACATTGACCTCATTGATGTAACTAACTTGTGATATGAAGCCCTCTTTGTGTATAATACATAATAGTTTATGAGGTTCTTTGTAGACTCTTTTAAAAATTTTTTAAGAAATATGTAATTACCATTTTACAGATAAGGAAATGAAGAGGAACTTCAGGGTATGCCTAACTTTCAGAGGTGCTCACAAATGGAGGGGACAGTCCTCCACCAGATTGCTATTGTTCTGCAATTAACAAACATTTGAAGTCTTGTCTATACTTGGTGCCCAGGCTCCGGCACACCCTCGGTTCTCCCTCTGTCTCTGGCCACACCTTCTCAATCTTGCTGATTTACCCTCATCTTTCCAACCTCTAAACACTTCTAAGCTCAGGACGCCTGAGCTGTCCTATCTCTACTCACCCTCTGGTTAATCTCATCTGAATTGGTGGTTTTTAGTGTCATCTAACTACTGATGGCTCCCAAAGTTACATCTCTGGCCTGAATCTCTCCGCTATCCAGCTACCTACTTGCTCTCTCAACCATTAGACATCCAAAGCTGGACTCCTGCTTTTCTGCCCTGAACTTACTTCTTTTTACAGTCTGCCTCATCGTAGTTACTGGCAGGTCCATTCTTGTACTTTGCTTAGAATGGAAACCTTAAAGGCCCCTCTGACACCTTTCTTTCTCTCATGTCCTATATCTCCAATCCATTAGGAAGTCTTTCAATCCGTATCCAGAATCCAACTACCTCTTACCACCTGCACTATTACCCTTTGGCCCAAGTCACCACCATCCCACCTGGGTGCTGTAGTAACCACCTGATTGGTCACCCTGCTTCTGCCCTGGGTGAAGCTATCTTGAGTTTACTGTCCAAATAGCAGCCCAGAGTCTGATCCTTTTCTTAATTTTTTCTTATTTGTGTAGAGTTGACACACAGTGTTACATTGGTTTCAGGTATACAACTTAGCGATTCAACTTCTCTGTGTATTACTCCATGCTCACCACAAACGTCTACAATCTGTCACCATACAATGTTATTACAATATCATTGACTATATTTCCTATTCAGTGCCTTTTATTCTTGTGACTTATTCTTTCTCTAATTGGAAGGCTATATCTCCCTTTCCCCTTTATCCATTTTGCCCAGCACCCCATCCACCTCCTCTCTAGTAATCATCAGTTTGTTCTCTGTATTTATAATTCTGATTCTGCTTTCTGTTCATTTATTCATTTGTTATTTTAGATGTTAGATCTTTAGATTTACTCATTTGTCTTTTTCAGTTTGACTTATTTTACTTAGCAAAATACCCTCTGGGGTATGTTGTCTCAAATGGCATCATTTCATCCTTTTTTTTTAGACTGGATAATATTTCCTTTTTTTTTTTTTTTTTTTTTTTTTTTAAAA
>NW_027550629.1:0-1629 GCF_008692635.1 Crocuta crocuta
AGGCTTGTAAAGGGTGAGGGATATGCCCCCCAAGGTTTCTCTTTTGAATGAAAGGTTTATTCCAGTTACTGGGGGTGCTGGAATACAGCCCTCACGTATTCATTCCTCTCTGGTACCAAGTTCATGGCCTTATCCTGAGGCAGCTTACATCTTGTGACTGACGCCTGGTCCTCTCGCCCAAACTGGATGGCATCAGCTGTGAAGGGCATTGGGTCCCAGCTTCAGAGCATTGAATGAGTTCCTTTTTGGGACTAAGTTAAAGCTTAGTTTCTCCTTCTGTTCAATCCTACCTCCTTTTCTACCTACCAGAGGAAGTGATTCCAAGAGCATTCCCTTTAAACAGGACACACACTTATTGCTGACTTAGTGTTTACCTTCCATGGAACCTGAACTATGACATGGACAGAAAAGGGACTCATTTGGGAGTGAGTATCATGAATTAGTATTACAGCAGGCCGACTCAGGTAAGTAGCAGATGGGGACCTAGAACCTTGTGCAACTTTATTTGGAGTTAGGGTCTTTACAGAAGTACTAAAGATAAAATAATGTCATTAGGGTGGGTCCGAATTCAATATGACTGGTGTTCTTAGGAAAAAATAGGGTAAACTTGGAGATAGATGTGAATACAGGGTGAGCACTATGTGAACATGAAGACAGTCATCTGTAAGCCAAGGAGAGAAGCCTGGAACAGACCCTCCCCTCATAGCCCTCAAAAGGAACCAACCCCACTGATCCTCGATTTCTGAGCTCTAGCCCCCAGAATTATGAGAATGACTTTCTGTTATTTCAGCACCCCAGTGGCATTTGGTTACAGTAGTTTTAGTAAACTAATGCACTCCCTGAATAATGACCAGACTTGTTCAGTTTTGTCTTTATACCTTCCTCCATCTAAATTAGGACCAACCAATATTCTACCCTTCATTTTTCCTTCGTGTCCCTTATTATATGTTGTAATCAAAGCTCTGTGTAATGGTTGCTCAGTGGCTTGATGCCCTACAGACTGCACTGGTAATGCTGGCATGGCAAAGATAATGAATATTTTATCTATCACTATGCCTGGTGCTGATCTCTGGTGTTTAAAAGATTCCTGATGAGTTGGTGTTGAATGAAAGGAAAACGAATGATTAGCATGGATATTTTGACCTACGGAGTCTGTTTTATCTGGTTATATATTTTTAATAAATCAACTATTCTATCTCTGAAATGAAAACCCTTGGGGGATCACGGTACACTCTAACTCCCTTGTCTCCTCCACCTTTATGCTTAGTCATTCCTTCCAACTTTGTCTTGGCACCAGCAGGGGAAAGTGAAAAGTAAATGGAAGTTAAGATTCACATAGGCTTTATATCCCCAGTGCCTATATCCACACAGCTTTAGTCATTTGTTACAGGTATGTATGTTCAGGCAAACAAAGAGAAGTAATTTGCATGACTCTGCATCCTGAAAGACACTGGAACAAAATCCTTAATGTTGTGCCAGAATAGTCTTCCGTGACTCTTCCTTGATGCTGCCAGAATGAAGAGCAGTGGGAACATAGGTCAGCCAGGGGGGTTGCCCAAATCCAGAAGGTCATTTCCTGTTTCCGGCAAAGATGAGGAATTGAGAACTGTCACTGAAGGAATGTCTAGA
>NW_027550630.1:0-1631 GCF_008692635.1 Crocuta crocuta
ACAAGGCAAGGCAAGTAAAGGAACTTACCCAAGGTGACAACAGCTAGAACACAGCAGGGTTGGGACTCCAAGCCACGTTCATCTGGCTCTAAAGACCAGATTCTTAACCCTTAAACAGTCCTGCTCCGCCCTCTCTCTAGCGCCCACCTCAGAGAATAGACTCTTCTTCAAGCCCACCCACACTGCCTGTGGCTCAAAGCCTCACCGAGTCAGCCTTGCCCTCCCCACACACACCAACACCCACACCTCACCCTAGATCACTCATCCCTCATGCCTGAGCACACCCCACCCCATCCAGACAGCCTTCCCCACCCCCACCACCACCAGGAGGTTTCCTCCTCTCCCAGAAAGGCTATAGATGAAGGTGGCCCTCCAGGCCCCAGGGCCCCCCAAGTCCTCAGGACTTCCCATCCCTGGAAAAGGCTGAGGAGGGGAGGTGACCCAGACCCAAAAAACTCTGGCCTCCAGTTCCCAGACTCTGAGCCTTTGAAGGCCACAACACCCTGGAGGTTAAAAGGGCAGCAGGAGAACAGAATAGGGAGAGCAAAGTCCTACAAACCCCTCCTGGATTTAATTTCCTGGGTATCCCTGCTTCACCCTCTCCCCTCCCTGTAGATGAACACCTCAAAGTTTCCAACTTCTGGGAAGGGGACTGCTGCAGACTCTGGTGCTCACACATCTGGTTCAGTTCCCGGGTCCATCACCACCTAGCTGCAGCACCTTGGTGGGGTTACTTTACCTCTCTTAGCCTCACTCTGCTCTTCTGTAAAATGGAACTATAAATAGCATCTAACTTGTGCACAGCCAAGAGGATTCTGTGAAGAAATGCAGCACAGTGCCTACCACATGACAGAGCAAGCTACCATCACTCTTAATTTCTGATGGGGCTCACTGTGTGCTACTTCTCCAGAATCTGGCAGACGAAGAAGCTGAGGTCACAGAGGAGAAATGACTGGAAGGACTAGTTAGGATGTGTGAGACCCTTTGTTTCAGTGGTGTGTTCTGCTATCCGCTCCACCACAGATGCCCAGCCCAACTGCTGTGTCCTCCATAGGGCCCCAAGGGGATACTCAGAATGCGATGAGCTGCCTTGGGAGAGACAGCAAAGCTGGCCTCTGGTGAGGAGATTCCAAGAGGCACTGCACTGGGGCCTCACCCCTGGGGACAAAGGGCAGCCCTCGAGGGCTCCTCCCCAGGGCAGGTAACAAGGCAAGGCAAGGAGCAGTGTCCTGAGCCATGGCTCAAGACAGGGAAATGGCTTCTGCACCCCACAGCTCTTACCTTGGCCAGGCAAAGTGAAGTCCTTCCTTTACTCTGGCCCCTAGAACCCCAGGCCCGCCCACCCACACCATGCACAGCCTGCTGCTGGATAAGAGTGACTAGTGCTGCTTGGACAGTAACAATTAATACTGTTGCTGCTGCAGCTGCCACAGTTTATCAAGCCCCTGCTACGTCCCAGGCCCTGTGCCAATAACGCTGTTGGAGCATCTCATTGGACTTATTCCACACACAACCTTGTCTTTAACGCGGAAGCGGACTTAGAGATGTTAAGTTACTCACCCATCAACACACAGCTGGTGGGCAGGGAGCTAGAATTCCAATCCATGCCTTTCTCATTCCAGTTCTCTACC
>NW_027550631.1:0-1633 GCF_008692635.1 Crocuta crocuta
ACCGACTACTGCGCCTCCTACCCCGCCCCCAGCCCCGGCAGCCTGGCCGCTGGCTCTCAGGCCCCAAGGCCGTGCCTACACTAAAACAGAAGGAACTAGGTCTAAAAGGGAATGCAGTTGCTTCAGAGTCTGTTTTCTGGCCCCACTCACATTGGCCCAAAAGGCAAGATGGGAGAGAGGGATCTCACACGAGCCACACTTCAGCTGCCTGCCCAGTGGCTCCCAATGGCCCAACCCGGAGGGTGGGGGGCCCACCAGGTGCGGGCCTTGCATAGCTGGGTGCCTGGCTTGTCACTGAGCCACAGGCTCACGTCCACACCCCCCAGAGGTGGACTGCCACTGGGCAGACTGTCCATCTTGTGAAATGGGATTCTAAACTGAAACACTACTTGCTTCTAGTATAGAATAATGACAGAAGCAGAGTTAAAGGGCCCCAGGCCCAAAGGGATGTGAGAAATGATTTGCTGCCGACCTGTCGCTTTACAGTTGGTTATTAATTATAAAGAAGCATTGGGCTCAGAGGGCAGGGCCCCGTGTGTCCACTTGCCCCAGGGGAGGTGACAGCCCAGGCAGCTGAAGGCTGGGGCCGCAGCGACCGACAAAGAGCCCCGCAAGGATCTCTGAGTGTGCCGCCTCCGGGTGTCGGGGAGGGGGGACCAAAGGGCTCGAAGAGGAGGCTGAGACCAAAACCCACCCGGCAACACGAGTGCCTGCCTGATCTGGGTGCTCAAGTGGGGTGGGGAGAGTGGGTGACTCTCCCCCAGAATAAGGCTTCAAACTCCCTCAGGCCCCTGCGAACACCTGCAACCCCGCCTGGGGCCACAAATTTGGTTTCAGACGTTTTCTCCTCCCAGACTCTTCTGGCCACACAAGAGATGGAAATAAAGATCCACAGTAGACAGAATAAAAGCTTTCCCAGCTGCATGTCTGCCCCCCGGGTAGGGAGGAACATCGTCCTCTGGAAACCCATAGGGCTTCCCCTTAGCCACGCGCAGTCCCTAAACCTTCCCGGACACACTCAAATGACCAGAAGGCCCTGAAGTCTCTCACTGAGGAATGGAAGAAGTCGTCAGCCAAACCCACGGGAGGAGGAGCCGGATGCTCTGCCTCGACCACCCCGCCCTCCCCTTGACGCAAGGGCATCCCCTCCCTCGCTGTACAACCCGCTCACAAACTCATCGGGCGCCGGTCCCCCGGGGCCACCCAAATCGGAATCCGAGTGAAATAAATAACATCGCCCGCCATCCCTACCGCTTGGCTTCACAGCACAGACCCAGGGATGCCGCAGTCTTGGTCGGGGTAGCCGCCCCCAGCCCTCGCCTCCTCCGCGCGCGGCTCTCCTCTCCCCGCGCGCCCCCTGCACGGCCGGACGGGCTTGGCAACCCGGTTTCCTCGGGGCCGGGCAGGAGGGGCGCCCGAGGCCGGGGTGGGGGCGGTGCGCCGGGGGCTGAGGGGAAGGCACCGCACCAGGACTGGGGCCCTCAGCACCCCGGGGACAGAGGAGCAAGGGGCCGGCGGCCCAGAGGGCTCCGCCTCCGTCGGCCTCGGCCCATCACAGGATGCTCTCCTCGTAGGCGCCCGAGGGCCCCGCGAAGGCGGCCGTGGGCTCGGAGCCGAAGCTCGTCCCGCCCTG
>NW_027550632.1:0-1634 GCF_008692635.1 Crocuta crocuta
GGACACTTAACCGACTGAGCACCCAGGGGCCCTGACATGAACATGCTTTAAAGATAATTAAGAGGTAGAAAAGATATGACTTTAGTTCCAATTAGTTGTAAAGGTGAAGGAGAGAGAAGAGCTCAGAGTACCACCCAGCTTCCTGGGTCTGCAAAATAACAGAGTTTATTAATTTAGAAAACACAGAAAGAAAATTAGCTTTTAGAAGAAATATGATAGATTCAGTTTGGGATATGGTGAGTTTGTGGACCCTATGGGATACAAAAGTCAAGATATCCAGATGGATTATGGGATCGTCATGCAATAGAGATGTGGATTTGTAGAATTTATGGAAGACTTACCTATAAGTAATAATGGAACCAATTAAAAGGAAAGATATTACTTAGGGAGGGAAGGTGAGGTAAAATATGAGATGGTCAGGGCTAGTAAATGAGGAACACCAACATTTAAGGAATGGTCAGAAAGGATACAGAGAAGTGGGAAAAAAAAACAAACCAGGAGGGCTGAGTTATAGAAAGAAAGCAGTTTTCAAAAGTGTGGGAGTGTTTGTCCTAAAGGCTGGTGAGAGGTCAAGATTAAGATAAAAACCAGCCATTAGATTAAACCAGATGGAGGTAATTTTTACTTTGGGCGTGATCTCTTAACAGAACGGTGGGTATACATGCATG
Organism: Crocuta crocuta; assembly: GCF_008692635.1. Classification (NCBI taxonomy): domain Eukaryota; kingdom Metazoa; phylum Chordata; class Mammalia; order Carnivora; family Hyaenidae; genus Crocuta; species Crocuta crocuta. Next base: position 669 of record NW_027550632.1, read on the forward strand.
GGTAGAGTGAAGGGGCAGGGAGAAAGTGAGACATGAGAATATAGACTCTTTTTCAGAAGTTTGATGATGAATGGGGAAAAGCAACTGGGTAATAATAGATACGAGACTTTAAGAGAGTCATTTATTTTGTTGGGAAAGGACTCATCATATTTAAATGATGATGTGAACTCTCTGATAGAAAATGTAAGTTAAAGTTATCAAAAAAAGAATAATAGCTAACAGTCACAGGGAACACTAGCTGAGTGCTTCATATACACTAGAGACTCTTCCAAGTTCTTCACATGTACTAATTCTTCTGATGTTCACAATAACCCTGTGAAGTAGGTACCATGATTGTTCCATTTTATAGATAAAGAAATAGAAACCTGGAGTCTTAGAAGGACTAATTAATGGGATGACTTCCTTTAAGAGATGAAAAGGGTGGGATCCAAAGCCCAAGTAAAAGAATTACCCTTGTAGAGAAGAGGGATAACTTCCATTCTAAAGAACCAGGAATGGAGAGGATGGGGTGGAAGCAGGTGAATTTGTAGGTTTGGAGGCAAGAGATTGAGAGAGTTCTCTTAAAGCTTTTATTTTGTCAGTCAGGAGATGAGGGCATCTGTATAACATGAGAGTGGGGTTGGTAGGCCAGTAGATTTGAAGTGTGGGGGTTTCAAATAAACCCTGTGGAGAATAGGAGAGCATGCTGTTGAAGGGCCATAAAATGATTGTCAGGCAGCACTGAGGTCCCCCTGCAGCTGGAGAGCAAGTGTCATTCATCTACAGGTAGGTAGGGCTTACCCACTACCCTCTGCTCAGCTTCATGTCAGGAGTGGTAGTTCTGTTAAAAGTATCAAAGGGGCACCTGAGTGGTTCAGTCAGTTAAACATCTGACTTTGGCTCTGGTCATGATATCACAGTTCTTGAGTTGAAGCTCCATGGAGTTTGTGGGTTCAAGCCCCATGTCGGGCTCTGTGCTGACAGCCA
>NW_027550633.1:0-1630 GCF_008692635.1 Crocuta crocuta
GGCCAGCTTGCACACCACGGGCATGCTCCCGTCTGCATCCTTTGCCGTCTTTCACAATTGGGTAGGGAGGGGGCGGTCTCTCCCCAGCCGGTCAGGGTTTTAAGATGTCAAAGTCTCATATACAGAAGGTAACACACATGATTAGCACAACCCCACGTTGCCGTGCTGAGTGACTGGGTCAAGCTGTAGCCAAGACCATTTGAGGGTGCGCATGAGGGTTTCCCAGAACCAGGATTTCAGCATCACTGAAGATACAAGGGCAAGTTAGAGAAACATTTCCATTTTTAAATTATACATTGAAGATTCTTTTTTGATAACTGAAGAGAGGTGAATGGGTTTGGGAAGTCTGTGATAAGAAGCCGGACATCTAGGTCAACTTTCCCTCCTTTTTTTTTTTTTTAATGTTTGTTTATTTTGAGAGACAGAGAGCTCATGTGTGAGTTGGGGAGGGACTGAGAGGGCAGAGGGAGAGGATCTCAAGCAGGCTCCGAGCTGTCAGTACAAAGCCTGATGCAGGGCTCCATCTTATGAACCGTGGGATTATGACGTGAGCTGAAATCAGTCGGCTTCACCGGCCGAGCCACCCAGGCCACCCAGGCGCCCGAACTTTTTCAGGAATGGTTCCAGTTTAAGCATAGGACTATGACATCCAAACTCGTTTCTACCATGTGAGCGATGCTCGCAGGCGCTCACCTTCACCCCAAGCCATCAGGGCGTTCCTTCCCACCTCTCGTCCAGGTGGGTCAGCCTCGTGTATAGAATGACCGTGGGGTGAGCAGCCTGCTGTGCTCTTGGGAAGGGCCCATCCCTTCCATTGCTCTGCCCATTTCCTCTCAACATGTCTTTCGGCCCCAGAAATTCTAGAGGGAGACCTAGATGCAGTTTGGGTCAAGTGATGATAAGGCTGTTGTTTTTATTTGCCCCTGGGATTCTATGTAAATCAGTCTGAACTCTGTGTGGCTAGGCCAGTTCATGCAGGAGCCAAAGATCCGGATCTTCAATGAGCGGCCGGGAAAGGACCCCGAGAAGCCAGAGGCGAGCATGGAAGTGAAAGGACACAGGCTGATTGTCACCAGGTAGGCCTCGGATGCGTATCGCAGCGACCCAGAGCGCTCCTCCGGGGTAAACTCACACAGTGAAAGCGAAGCAAGAAAAGCTGTTTCAAGTGCTCCCTGTGTCAGACGAAACAGTTCATCAGGGAGACATACACACTCTGCACAAGGCTGCTTCGGGGACGCCGGCTTGATGCAAACAGGGACCTTAAAATGCCAAGAGACATTGAGCCATCGGTCTCCGCCCCATGCATTATAAGCCCTTATGGTCACAAGTTGGATTATCGATAAAGCTGATCAAAAGAGGAAATCACACAAATGCCTGTGAACCATAGTGCTAGAGAATGAATGTATATATTTTTTAAATCTTTTTTTCTTTTCTTTTCTTTTCTTTTATTTATTTATTTATTTATTTTTGAGATAGAGAGAGAGCGAGCCTGAGTAGGGGAGAGGGGCAGAGGGAGAGAGAGAATATTAAGCAGACTCCCTGCTCAGTGCAGAGCCCAATGTGGGGCTCGATCCCGCAACCCTGGGATCATGACCTGAGCCAAAACCAAGAGTCGGACACTCAACCAACT
>NW_027550634.1:0-1636 GCF_008692635.1 Crocuta crocuta
TATTATTAAAACCCACAGTTTATTCAGATCTCCTTCCTTTTATCTAATGTCCTTTTTCTTCTCCAGGATCCCATTCAGGAATCCACATAATGTTGTCATCGTGTCTCCTTAGATGCCTCTTGCTGGGATAGTTTCTTAGTCTTGCCTGGTTTTTAATAACCTTGACAGTTTTGAGGCATACTGGTCAGATATTTTGTAGGATGACCTTCCATTGGTATTTGTCTGATTTTTTGTCTCATTATTAAACTGGGGTTATGGGTTTTGGAGAGGAAGCCCACAGAGGGAAAATGCCATGCTCAGTACATTCTATCAAGGGCACATTCTGTCAACATAACTCATCATTCTTGGTGTTGACCTTGATCACCTGGCTGAGGGAATGATTATCAGGTTTCTCCACCATAAAGTGACCCATTTTTGTACTGTCCTTTTTGGAAGGACATCGCAATGCATAGCCCACACTTGAGGAGGGGTAGTTTTATTCCTCTTCTTCGAGGGCAGAATGTCTACATATATTATTTGGAGTTCTTCCACATAGATTTGTCTTTCTTCTCCCATGTATTTATTTATTTGAGTTTTTACTTATATCAGCATGAACTCATAAATTTTATTATATGCTTTGATATAGACCAATACTAGTTTATTCTGTTCCTAAAATTATTCCCATTGGCTCTGTGTCCCTTTGTCATATCCACATTGTGAGGTTACTATATGTATTTGTGTGTGTATGTATGTGTAGATAAACATATATGTATATGTGTGTATATATGTGTATATATGTAGGTGTGTATATATGTATATGTGCATGTATATGTATATATGTATATGTGTGTATGTATGTGTATATATATGTGTATGTATGTGTATATATTCTATATGTATGTATATTCTGTCTTACTTCCTGGCACTACAAAAATGCTCCAAGCTCATCTTACATGTTTTTTGCCCCAGTCTTAGAATCAGCTATTTCTCCAAGGAGATCTGGTTCCTTTTATTGGAAGATGGTCTTAGAAACCAAAATTAGGGTGTAAAGTGTGCTCACAGTCCCCGAGAATCTTTGTGTCTAGGTTCTCTCAGCCAACAAAACCCAGAAATATATATATGTATACTAACACCTAGAATATTAATACTATAAATGTTCCTATATGTGAAGACATACTCTTCTGTTTCTCTCCACTCCACTCTCAACACTTGACTTCTGGTCACTAAATGTGTGTGGGGTTTTCCCTTACCAATCAATTCTTAGGCAGTCCAGACACCATTGGGTGTCCTATGCTTCAGTTCAATTCTGACATTATCTGGGATTAGTGCAGACCTTACAGGGTAAGGACTCAGTCCCACAAGACTGCCCCACCCCCACTTCAGATGCCAGTCGCAAGTAATGAGTCCTCAGGTTACCCACAACTTATGCCTGAGTTGACTACAAATCGGAGCTTCTGTGACCCCCTCCTCAGGTTTGGTAATTTGCTAGAATGGCCTACAAAGCTCGGGAAAATAGTTTTACCTCCTAGTTTACTAGTTATTATAAAAAGATAAAACTCAGGAACAGCTAGAGGGAAGAGATGCATAGCTCAAGGTGATAAGGGACACCGAACTTCTGTGCCCTCTCCGGGCACACCGCCCTCCCAGTGCTTCTATA
>NW_027550635.1:0-1627 GCF_008692635.1 Crocuta crocuta
CTTCAGATTCTGTGTCTCCCTCTCTCTCTGCCCCTCCCTCCTTCCTCTCTCTCAAAAATAAACATTAAAAAAAATTTTAAGTTTTCATATTTTAGAATTGCATTCTGAAACATTTCTAGGTAAAACAATATGATTTCTGGAATTTCCTTCAAAATAATGTAGAAATAGTCATCAGATGGCAATACAGTTGAAATGACAGTGGCCAAATGACGTTGTTGTAACTGATTGTCATGGAGAGGGGGCTCATATGTTCCTCTTCCTACTTTTATTGCTTTAAAGTTTTCCAGAGTAGAGCATTTCAGTGAATGCCAAGTTGCAGAACGCAGTAATGTGAGGCTTCGTCTCTGTCGGACTGGCAGGGAACACGTCCAGCTTCTGCCTTTGTCCCCTGGGAGTAAATTTCCTCTCTGTGCCTCAGTTGTCTCACCTGGAAAACATGGGTAACAGCAGTCCAGACCTCACAGAACTGTGGAGATTGTGAGCATCGTTACATGCGAACCACCCGGTGCCTCCCACTAAGCAGAGCGCCCACGTGCGGTCACGGTCACAGACGCGTATAGAGGCAGAACTCGTGTTCCTTCTCTACTTGAAGTTTTCATATTGGCAGTCGCTGTGAGAAAAAGTCCTTTGTTTTGTAGATAAAAATATTTTTGGAACGAATAGTTATCTTTTGTATTTTAAAGTCAAAGACAGAATTGATTTCATAATTAGTAACTTTTTTGTGACTTGTGACTTTGGATAGATTTCTACAAGTATTTAAATAAATGATACAAAAATTGGCTTTTAAACTTGCTATGACTATACTCTGAATTGTTTTCAGAGAAGGATAGCTTAATCAATGAGACCGTTCAGGCACAACAATGACCAGAGCCTGAGCGTTTTTAACTGCTTTTTTCTTTCTGCACTGCTCCATTTCCCGTATTATTTAAGCCCTAACTCAGAGCTGTTCTAAGAAAGGAACCAGTACTGGGGTTTGGACAGCTATATTTTTGAAAGAACCCACTTTCACCTCAACAGAGTAGAGGCTGCAGTGACACAAAAGTGCACGTAACAAGGGACATCTATTGTTCCCTCGATTCTTGCTGTCTCCCCTTGGTGACTCCCCTCCAAGCTGGGGTCACCTGTGGGGGTCTCCTGTCATTTCAGTTGTTACACCAGTTGAACAAAAAGTGATTTCCACAAGGCTCATGTTTGAGCAATGTCTTTGTACAAATCCCTGTGCCTGGTGAGGAGGGATGACAAGATGAGCAAATGTCCATTCTGCAAAGTTAGTCAGGATCTAGATGGTGAGATGAGGCTTGAGCAGGTGGGACGAGGCTCTATAAGTGAGACGAGGCTTTAGAGGTGAGAGGGATCTAGAGGTGAGAGAAGGTTCTAGAGGTGAGACAGGGGTCTGGAGGTGAGATGAAGGCCTGGAGGTGAGACGAGGGCCTGGAGGTGAGACAAGGGCCTGGAGGTGACATGGGGATCTACAGGTGAGACGGAAAAACAGATGCAGTGATGCTCACTGCACAGACAGGTGCTCATGAGCTGGAGGCAGAACGCTAGTTTCCAAGCACAGAGCTGGGAGTGTTTCTCGAAGGCACGGATCAAATAGGCTGTGACATAATGGAGAAAAGTAGCCGTC
>NW_027550636.1:0-1619 GCF_008692635.1 Crocuta crocuta
ACACACACACACACACACACACACACACTGTGTCTTACCCTCAAACATAGCTTGCGAGGGCCATATCATTTTTCAGAAATGATATACTACCTGTCCTGATTTTGGATAATGTCTTTCTTTATGAAGCAGTTTCTCAGGAAAGACTCATCAGTGATCTTCTCCAAGGCTGAGCCCTGTGGGCTAGTGAGTTCACAGTGAGCACATTTTCTACCTTCTATTGTGGTCTCAGATGTGAGATAGTCTCAAATCAAGTCTAGATACAAGCATAGCCTTTTCTCTTTAAAAAAATCCTGAGCATGGGAAATCCAATATTTTAATGAGAAAACATGCAAAAATATTTATTACATGATGGGTGTGCATTTAAATTCTCCCCATTACTATTTGCTCCTGTCTCTCACAGACTTCATTTTGCTGTTCAAAGCAACAGTTTGCTCAGGGCACATTTTATTAGCATGTGGGTTGATAATGTACAGTATGCAAATTGGCTATGAGAGCGACTGTTGCAAAAAAAAAAAAAGCCAATCTAATTTGGGAATCTGATCTCTATTTGCAATTACTTACCCATGTCACTGCTGCCCAACATGCATCCTTGGGCCAGATGCATGGTGCCCTGCAGAGTATCATAACATTCAGTTGTTAATTTTATGGTCCGCTGTAGCACTGAAGAATGGCAGGGGCTGCCCACAGCAGAAGACAGCCAGCTGTGAAGCAGTTAAATGTTTGCCTTCCCTGTGACTGGCAAGAGAAGTCTTTCTAAGGCAACCATACTGACTTCAGAGCGTGAATATTTATGCTACAAAGGAAAGCAACCATAAATTTCCATTTTTAACAGCCAGAGTAGGGATGGAAAGGAAGAAGAGGTATTTTTAAAAAGGTGTTGGACACTAGAATTAATTCTTTACGAAATCTGGCCCAATTTTAATAGGTAATTATTGAAAATAGAAGTCCCCTTGCTCCTAATTAAACCAAGAGTTGCTCTTAACACTAGTTGTTCTTAAATCCATTGTTCATCGGATTTGTTCAGGGTTTAATGCTATTCTTACTGCAATACCTTATTTATCTGCCTATCAGGGATGAGCTATTCCACCTAAGTGAATTTCACTGATAGCTTCAGCGTACATCCTTAAGTGCATAAACCTTAAACAGAAGAACAATTTTGATGAAAACACCCCTAAAATGTATTCTGGGCCACCTGCTATCTTCAATAGTGTATTTCAAATAATTAGCACTTTTTCTTAATGTAGTCAGCTTTTCCCCAGAACTACCTCATGGGTCCACATGGGAGTCTGGCGGGAAATGAAACTATAGTAAGGGCAGTAATAACTCTCTTGGATGCTAACTGCCGTTTGTTACCATGGGATTCTCTCTACCTCCGTAATGGTTTCTAAAAGTACCTAAAGGCTGTGTCCTACATTCGGAGGGAGAACAGATAATTATTTTCAAATACTCCATGATGTATTTTTCTGCTCCTGATCTCCTGAATGATGTGGACAGATGAAGACTCCTCAGGTCTGCCATTGTTGCTGCTTCGGCCACCATACGTGTCTAGATCTGTCCCCCAGACACAGTCACCTATAGCTCTCAAACTGTCCTGATGCACTGGGTGACTGATTGTTGCC
>NW_027550637.1:0-1638 GCF_008692635.1 Crocuta crocuta
GGGGAGAGGCAGAGAGAGAGGGAAAGAGAATCCCAAGCAGGCTCCTTGCTGTCAGTTCAGAGCCCAACACAGGCTTGAACCCATGAACCAGGAGGTCATGACCTGGGCTGAAATCAAGAGTTGGACACTTAACAAACTGAGCCACGCTGGTGGCCCCACTTCAATATTTTTACTCATATAGATTTATTAAGAATCTACTGATTCCCAAAAAGTATCAAAATATTTCTGACAAAATAAATAAAATTATTCCATGTCAATGACCCTTTTGTACAATTGACGTATGTTAGGAAAGCTTGGTGCAAAGAATATTGCTTGAAGTTTTCAATATATTGGTGAAAGAAGTAAATATAAAATAACATAACATAACATAATAAAATAAAATAAGTAGATACAATTTCTGCCCACATTTTTCCAGTTCAGAAAAGTAAATATATTTTCAAGCTCTTTAGAAACAGCAAGCTATGAGAGACCTTGAGAATTTTTATCATGCCCATTTGCACATTTCAAACAATGCAGCTCAATATATGAACTAAGTCTAATTATCCTCATACCTTTTGTCTTAATTTTCATGACTCCTATATTTATAAAAACATTGAGAATAGATGGAGTGGATATGTAGGTGTGTGCATTACCCACGTATAAGACACCATGATTTTAAAAGTTTCTGGCAGATGAATTCAGGCTAGGGAAGGGATATTTATGGCTTTAGTTCAGAAAGAGATCACAGAGGGTATGAACTGTATGAAGACTAACTCTATAATAAGTGAAGAAGCCAGCAAGTACTTATAATTTTTCACAGTCTGAAAAATGAATAATCTAATTGAAGCTGACCTATTGCCAATTATTTTATTAAAGACACCTCTGTGTGTTTAATATAGAATTTGAAAAGCAAAATAGGTGCACACAGATTTTTAAGCTTATGAAAACCATGGCCAAAGATGCAGGTACTTTAAATTCAGAGTTTTGTGGTGCAACGGTATGGACTATACATACCATGTTGGAAAGTCTAATCAAGAAGAGATTGAGGATAGCATGAAACAAAAAGAGGAGAAAGAGGGAAAAGGAAAGGGAGAAACAAAAAGGATAAGGTTGCAGGTTGTGAAGAACAAAGGGAACGCAGTCACAGCGACTTGCAGAAGCACCTCTCGCCCTGTGCACTGAAAACTGTTTGCCACAGTTTGCAGATGTCTTAACCGAGTGCCAATTTATACAAGTTCTACTGAATCAAACTTCATCAGTTTGTAACAGTTGCTGATGAGAGCCATGATTATTCTGTAATTATTTGACAAGTTTAACTAATTAGGTATCATAGTTCGTTTGAAAGTGTCCTTGTTATTTATGCGTTGATAACTTATTTGCAATTACCTAATCTTGATCATTTCAATCCTGGGTAAAGCTGTAAGTTACATTAATAGTATATACAAATTTATAAGTGATAGAAATGTATGCCTGAGTTGAATTTTATAATATAATACAGATGAATATGAAATCAACTACCTATACAATAACCGGGCAAAAATGACTTAGTTCAGAAGATAACTTAGCTTGATCTACACGAGTCAATAGTGGAATATCTATTTGTCAATTTCAATAAAATAATTTAATTAAACATAGAATGGCATATAAAGAAATTGTAAA
>NW_027550638.1:0-1639 GCF_008692635.1 Crocuta crocuta
CATCTTGTGAAGTCCTATCCAGGTTCTCAGCTGGACATACTAATTCATCAACGAAACAGTGATCGGTTCCTTCCCGATGGACAGTTACTACTTGATAACTTCATACCTGCCTGTACAGAAAAGAAATTTCCTGTTGTTTTTAGATTACAATAGAGTATGGACACAGCTAAATATTTCATTGCAACCATTATTACTGATAACATCAGACACCATGCAATATCTTAATGCATTAAAAACATCACATAAGAGAATTTCTTTAGGATGATAATGTAAGAAACAGAACTACATGGAAAAAAAGACTTCAGAACATTGGATTTTATAGTGCTAAAATGCATAAATTCCGTAGTCGAAATACTTTCTGAATAAGCATATAAAATATGAAAAAAAATTAAAAAGGTCTGCCCACATACCTCTTCCCCAGACCTTCTTATCACCAGTTTTCCAGTAATGTTCCTTTCAATCTCTGACCAATTATCCAAGTCATTGCCACATCCCAGGAATCAGTGTATAATCTCAGGTCTGACAATTTGGTCTTACAAGCAGAGTGAACAATCAGGTACACTTTGCAAAGTTCTGCTCACAGGGAGGTTTTCTCTTCATCTTTGTCCTTCAAAGATGTCCTATAAAGTAGCTGCAATTGTTGCAGCTGTCTATTTTGACATGGTGTCTGCATAAGATGCAAAGCATCTATGAACAGGGTCTGAATTTTCTCTTTCTCTGTCAGCTGAGTGTAGTGAGCTGTCTGTGAGACCACAGATATAGGCCAGAAGAGAGAAGGTAATGTAACAGGAACGAGAACCATGGGCACTTGGGCCATGTCCACAGGCAAATTACTTGTGCTTCGGGGCCTGCTTAAGTCTGATCTGAAGCCGACTCTCAAGCAGTAGTGTCTATGTCACTTATGTTTGATGATGGAATGCTTCTGTGCATACCCACCTTTATAGGTTGGTGAATCAATCTCCAGGTCATGATGAACAGATAACAAGGAAATCTAGCATCCAGCAGTCAGGTGTTCATGCTCTACTATGGCCAAGTAACAACTAAAATTTGTTTCTCAGAAGGAGAGTAGTTATCAACAGAGGATGGCAGAACTTTTCTTGAAAAATCCTGGGTGCCATGATTCATCTGCAGGGGTCTGCCAAAGTCATTTTTGTCTGCCACTGACACATCAAATATCATTGGATCTGCTGTGTTATATAGTCCAAGTGCCAGAAAAGCTTGTATGTCGTCTTGAATCTGTTGAAGAGCCTTCTCTTATTATGAGCCCCATTCAACCCTAGCATGTTTTTTGGGTAAGTTGGCAAATGGGCTAGAGCAACACATGCATATGACAAATATGTTGTCTCTTAAATTCAAGAACATCCACTTGACGTTCTGTCAAAAGCTGTCTCAGCTTTTGTTGTAGCAGGGGCCAACACAACAATTTACTCTGGAAGGGATATCTTGACATGCCCCATACCACTGGACTTCTAGGTAGAAGGCCTCTGAATATCGGTTCGATTTAATTCCCACACTGTGACTTGCACATGTTTTACCAGTAACTCTTGAGTAGTTGCTACCTCTTGCTCACTAGTTCAATCAGCCTAATGTCATCAAAGTAGAACCAGTGTGATATCTTATAGAAGATAAAGGTGAGCAA
>NW_027550639.1:0-1627 GCF_008692635.1 Crocuta crocuta
TCTCTCCTAGAAATAAATAAAACATTAAAAAAATTTTTTTAAATTACTTCAAAACAAATAAATAAATGTGTGCTACTAAATGGCGCCACTAGAGGTCAGCAGGTACATCTTTTCCCAATATAAAATTTCTTTCCTGTTTTTTACTGATTAAAAATGCAGTACAACCATAGGATGCCTGGGTGGCTCTGCTGGTAGAGCATCCAACCCTTGATTTCGGCTCAGGTCAAGAGCCCATGAGTGTGGGATTGAGCCCCATGTCAGGCTGTGGAACCTGCTTGGAATTTTCTCTCTGTCCCTCTCCTAAACTCACTTGCTCTCTCTGAAACAATTTTTTTTTAATTTTTTTAAAAAAGTGGGGCTCCTGTCAGGCTCATTCAGTTAAGCATCTGACTTTGGCTCAAGTCAAGATCTAATGGTTTGTGAGTTTGAACCCCCAATCAAGCTCTGTGCTGAAAGCTTGGAGCCTGAAGCCTGCTTCAAATTCTGTGTGTGTGTGTCTCTCTCTGCCCCTCAACCGTCTTGCACTCTCTCTCTCAAAAATAAACATTAAAAAATGTTTTTTAAAGTAATACAACCTAACATACATGTATAAATTATAGGTATCTACCAAACTGTTATTAGCATTTACCTTTGGGGAGGAGACTGGGCTGGGAAGAGCTGGGGGGTGAATTAAAAAGTTCATTTTTCAACTATATGAACTTTCATAACTGCTTGAATTTTTAATGAAAATATATTAATATATGCATAATATTTCCTTAAAGTCAGTATGCATGTCTTCTCCAAAAACGAGTTTTGTCCATAAAATCATATATTTTGTGCATATAAACAGCCAAACACCACAGAAACAGTCCTCTCCCTATAGCCTGATAGGTAAAAATTGTATTTCATTGTTGTGATTTTAGCAAATATTTAAATACTGACATTTTTCTGATTCACGTATTTTAAGATATTCCTTTTAGAACTTAGAAAACAGATATATAGATTTTCTCCAACTATTCAAATGGTAATTCTGATCTAAGTAATCATGGTGAAATAAAGTTACAGCATAAGCAAGTATGGGTGCATGATGACATCTTCGTTATTTACATCAAACTTATGAATATTACATGAAATAAAATTAAAAGAAAGTTACGAGTAAAAAAAAAAAAAGTAGCCACAATTACTCAGGTGATTCAAACAAAATTACTGTCTAGCTAGTGAAAGCTTGGCCCCTCCCACTGTCCAGAAGCACCTAGACTGCAGCCTTTACACAGCACTGATGTTTGAAAAGCTGACAGTAATACATCACGAGACTGGCATTTTATATCATACCGTTCTGGGTCACCTACAAAAGTTTGAAAACGAGCTGCTTTTGAAAATCTAATTTTAGTCTTGGATTATGTTCCCATAGTCCTAAAACTTTTACACAGTCAAGCAACTCAGTGAGAACCACTAAAGGCAAAGCCAACTGTATTTTCCACACATGAAACATGGATTTTTTTCCACCGGATTGTCTGGCTGAATAAATATGTAGATCATGCTGCTGTGCTTCTCTCCCTCAGCACCACTCTGTCATGACACATCCCTGCTCAAAAACCCGGTTTCTTGGGCACCCTCCTACACTGTTGGTGGGAATGTAAACTGGTAC